>NC_141865.1:10756805-10915881 GCF_024713525.1 Acromyrmex echinatior | reverse complement strand
ACACGACCTTGTTCTATACAATTAAAAAATTTCTGTTAATCCCCATCTAAATTATCTCATTTTATCCTATATAGAGGATGTCCCAAAATTAACAATAAATATTTTAAAGATAGATTCTTTTTTTTAACGTTTTAAGACAAAAGGTCTAATGTGAAAATGGCGAGGCTATGATGATTTTTAAATGGAAAGAGTTTCAAAATTATTTATGACAGGGCTAGAATTTTATGCGCTCAGATACAAGTCAGTCCAGTAAAAGTACTGAATTTTGTTATTGTCAAAGGCATGAAGAGTTTGAAGAAGCATGTTCACCCTGGCCATCCCTGAATCTCGCGAAATTCTAATTTTGTCAGTAATTTCTAAACTACCCATTTTAAAAAAATTCTATCATTACAGCCTTGTTATTTTCATATTAAAATTTTTTTGTCTTAAAATGTCAAAAGAATCTGTCTTTAAAATATGTTCAGTTTTAGGACACCCTGTACGTATTTTTTTTTCCCCGATATATTCATTCACAATTTAAAAACCGAGTTTCCCTCTTTGGAAAGAAGTTTAATTCGATAAATTTCTAATAAAGCGCGCGCAACGTATGTCATCTATCTCGAAATTGATGTAAAAGCGTTTGCGGAAATTCTGCGGAAATCGACGTGTCAGTTTACATCCACGTCTCGTTAAAATTCATATTGTTCCCAAACTAGCTTAAACCACTTTCGAAATAAACGCTCATATCCGAACGCGCACACGTACGAGCGATTCGGGAAACACCATATTCCTGCGACTCGCTCCATCATGAAGCATGTACGTAATGATAAGAGAATTGTGAATGTCGCCAATAAAATTACGTGACGTAAGCGACGCGTTCGCCGAGAAGAAACCGGCCGCGGAACGAATGTAACTGCGCGGCGCGGCAATCCGTATATCCTTTTTGGATAACGGAACTTCCGTCGCGTCACCATGACGTACGATGCGTATTTGTAAGGGTGACACACGCGATTCTTGTTTTGCGCAAATAGAACGGGAGACAAACGAACGGCACATTGCCATTTCTCGCTGCCGCCGCTACGCTTGGCTCCCCGGCGCGCACTTCCACACGTCGCACGTATGACGCGTCTCTGTTCCAGGCAGTGAATGATCTGGTCACGGAACTGGAGCAGGCGAATATCACGTGCACCGCAACTATCACATTCGCCGAGAACGATTACAAGGAGCAGCTACGAACTTTAAAGGTAAAAAGTCGCTTAAAGCCGTTTAAATGTCGACTTGTGACTCTTTTCTCACCTTCATTCTAAATTTCTTACAGTGAAATCTCACTCTAAGAAAGCGAAAATACAATCACCCTTGGAAAAAAAAGTGGAAATACTTCACTTCTTGAAAAAGAGTGACAATTTTCACTCTTTTTAGAGTGAATTTTCACTTCGAAGGGGTGAAATCTCACTCCAAAGAAAGTGAGATTTCACTCTAAAAAGAAGAGATCGTTATTTTTTTTAAGAAGTGAAATATTTTCACTTTTTTCAAGGATGGTTGCATTTTCACTCTCTTGGAGGGAGATTTAAGATTGTAAGAAATTTAGGGTGTTCGTCCGTCTTTACGAGAATTTGTAGCGATCATTTTGTGCAATTAGATCAAGCTGATCAATTCGATCAATCAGCCAAGCTCATTCGATGGTACGAGAGAATCTTTCGTTTTTCACGTAATTCGCTTGCTTTGAAATTCGAAATCCGTTTTCGTGAAATGAACGTCAAGGTATCGATTGGAAACGCAATATAGATGCATCGAGATTACACTTGCAGCGTACGATGTGTGCGAATTAACTCAATATCTGGTCAAATGATGATTCGGACGTGCTTTAAGGATAACTGGGAAAACGTCGTTTGTTAATATTTAGCGAAAAGCTCGATATAAAAATTAAATCTAGATTAACGTGAAACGGCGACGCGATAAAATTTTCAACTCGTAATCATCACTATCTCTTTTGCTTCATTAGTATCATTTATCGCATTTTATATGTATTAGTGATGCTTCGTCAAATGGAAACTGGAACCTTTTTTAATAAAAGATACACGTATCACCATTCCAGGAATTGGACACTAGGATCATTATTGGAAGTTTTTCGCCGCGATTGGCGCAACGTGTCTTCTGTGAGGTGAGTTGCGAGAAAAAGCAAATTTAAATCTCAATGAGAAATTATTTTTAGACATTTTCGTAATTACCATAAAATAAGCTTTGTTCAAATAAGGGGGATAAAACTTGCAGCCATTTTTCGCGAGTACCCACCGCCGTGATAAAAAAACAGCTACGTCCACATCCTTACGGACTAATTAATGACGCTTTTAATAACTCCCATTACAGTCCGTGTAATTTCGACAAAGTTAGGTCGCCATTTCAACTACTCATTCATTTTTTAAACTCCCACCGGTTCAGTTGAAAACCCTTGCTAACAAGAAGAAACAATTTTGTGGTTGTTCCACGTTTGCCGGTTCGAGTTTAGAACAGTAGCAGTTTTTGCCAAAGTAGAAGAAATGCGAGAGAACGTAAACAGATAAACCCTGGTCTCGTTTTATTTGTAAGAAATTCACGCGTTTTGTTGCATGCTCCACGACTGTAAAATTCGTTTAAAAGTTTAACTTTCACAGCGCTCATATCATTTCAAATGTCATTATCAATTATCTCGATTAATTATCTCGTAGCAACGTTATCTACTTTATCTCTTTTATAATTCCTGTTGCTAAAGATACATATAGATACATATAGAAATTCTCTTTCAAAATACGTTCTACTGCTCCCAAATGAAATTCTCTTAAAATCTGATAACGATGTACTGACATTTAAATTACACAATCTGACAAACTGTAAGAGATAAATACACATGTCCACTCGGACTCGTTTGATTATTCAGCACGTTATTGAATACGGAAATTGAACATGGAAATGCTTTCATGTCAAGTATTATAAAAAAGTATTATAAAAACAACACAATATATTTTATGGAAACGCATAATTATTATACAAATCAAATTTTATTATGTCTACTTGACGATAAGGACTCATTCCCACTTCTATCGATGTATAGTAAATCAACAATATCTTTCGAATTTTACAAGAGGAAAGCGTTCTGCCAATCCCTTGCAGTATTTTCGAATTTTACGAGCGCTTGCGAACGTAGAAGCAGTGCAATAGTGATATTTCTTCACAAACGCTTACAAAACTGAGATGAAAAAAGTCCGAAACGTTTATGCTTCCATTCCACGACGTTATAAAATTTTCAATGAGCCTCTATACATGGAAAAAAAACTGTTTTTGGCTACAGTTAATTCTGATTAACTGAAATTGCATTAGCTACTATAGCTATGAAATTTGCTAATATTTACAGAGAATTTGTTGCTGTAGTTTAATATAAGAACGTGATAGCAAAAAGTATGCATGTCTGTTACAGATCAATTTATTTAGCAACATGAAGTTAGTTGTCATAGTTATCGAATATGTCCGTATAAAAGAAAATTGCCTCTACCAGTTAAATATGGTTTGCTGAAACTGTACCTGCTACCAAATTGTTTGCTACACAGAAAACGTTTGCTGCAATGATCAATACATCGACATAATAGCAAAATGCTTGTCTGTTACAAAGATAATATTTAGGTCTCACAGTTAATGGAAATTAGACCTCGCAGACACGACGTTGGTTCATATAATGCTACTAAATTAGCTGTCAAATCTAATTTTTAGCTGTGGCAACTGATCTTTTTTTTCCATGTACGCTTAATAAATCATTGAGCCGAGTTTTTTGATTTTTATGTGAATACTCTCCGAATTCTTTGGAGTGGAATCTCATTCTTAAGAGTGAAAATCGAACCAGTTTAGAAAAAGAGCAGATCAATTTTCTATTCTTCAGAGTGAGATTTACTGTAAAAGTTTTAGAGAGCATATACCACGTATGTCCTCGTATTACTACGTAATATAGCGATTCTTTTTCCTATTGCTTATTAAATTGACGTTAGAACCACAGTTGTGCCATTTTTTACTCATTTGACAGTTCTTCTTTTTTAGTTAATTTAGATTTGCACGTGGAGTTTTAAATTTTTATGACTTTTTATGAATAACTATGATTAACTACAAGCAATTTTACTTTTATGATGACAACCCTCCTTCGCAAAAAGCTAGATTTATCTTGAATCGCGATTAGGTTAATTTAAACCCGTGATTTTGAGAGTGTCAAATAGCTTACGTATATAAACAGAAAGAAAATATCAAACGTATCAGACAATCAGACAGATATGCATCAAGTCAGTAATATCGCGTAAGCACAAGCACCTGATACCAAAGTAGGACACGAAGTTTACACTCTCCCTTTGTAAATTGAGGCCGAACCGACCGCAGGAGCTTTCGGAGTCTTGTTTGTCGTGCGAATTTTGAAGTACACATCAAGCTCGCATAGTGATAAACTGATGAACATGCAGATTAGACACTGGAGTATACGTAAGCAAACGAATGGATTTATATTATCAGTTGAGAGAAAACCCTTGCATTTTGGTCTATATAATCCATAGAAATCGTTATCCAAGTTATCATAAAGAAAATCAATGTTAACAATTAGTAGATTTGCATTTTGCGTGTAAAAACTTTTATATATATATATATATATATAGATCTATATACACAATCTATATACACATGTGTGTGTGTGTGTGTGTGTGTGTGTGTGTGTGTGTGTGTGTGTGTGCGTGTTAAGTTGTTATTAAATTGCGTAAATGTTGTATAAATACGAAATATGGAACGCTAAGAGATTGTTTTAACTTTAATAGGGCGAATAAGAATTCTGTAAAGTTACTATCACTACTTAGCAAACAATAAGGAAATGGTGGAAGTTTCATAGCACGATTCTTTGTGTTGTATGTACATAATAACTGCTTCTTGGGGGGATCTTTATAATTGCAATTTCTTGTTTATATAATGTGCAACTCGGCGCGGCTACAAATCTCGTCGGAAATACATAACAGAACGGCGACAATTTGTTTCAATTTTCAACACGAAAGTTAATTAAGAAATTAATGGCAAAAACTAGTAGAATAAAACTATATCATATGTAACGCAAAACATCGGCATTCTGTTTCTGAAAAAATAGGAAACTGAAGGAGAGAAATATGTCTGATATAAAACCAATCCTACTGATAAATCTTTTTGTTACAAGTGAAATAGATTTGAATAGCAGAAAATGCCAGATATAAAACAACATTGATAAATACTTTATATCAGGCATTTTCTGTCGTCCCTCGTTGAATCCTCCTTCAATATCGGATGATAAATAATTTCTGTCCTCACTCTATTTTCATTATGAACGCGTAATTGCCATTTTGTGGAGTTAATTTAGACCGTATATAGACATAAAAAGTGAAGAGAATAATACAAATTTCATTAGCAAAATATCTTCGGGGAGATAGCCAGCGTGCTGTATCGTTTTCATATTAAATTTCCGGTTATCCTATTTCTATATATACATCACTATAAGCATCGAGTTGAAATTGCAGTTGGTTCGTTGCGTTCCGGAATATACGTGCTACTCGTATCCTTGCCACAAATTACCAAGGTTGCAATAAGTCTCCCCATTTTCCCCATTCTATCTCTCTTCCTTTGCCAACCCGTTTGCGCGTGATGCTTTAAATCGTGCTGTTTAGTGCTCCAGAATTTTACGGTTCATTTCACAGGTACGCACACAATGTTTTCACAGCTGTGTTCCCGTGCAAGATTAACTCATATATTTCGAAAAATTCGAAACTTTTCATCCATTTTAACGATGATATAGGCATCATTTTTAACACCATTATTCTCTCCCGATAAAAAAGCGTTATTTAGAAGAGCAAAAAATATTTGAAAAATTAGTTTTTTTGAATAAAATTGTATCGAATATATATATGAAATAACAACATACATGATTTCGAAATTAAAACATGAAGTATGTTTATTCATAAAAAAAAAATGAGATACGTTTTCATCTCATTAATTCAAAATCGCGAGATATTTCATTTAAAATGATTCGGCTAATGCATATGTAAATGTTCTCGCTTGCGCTTGTATTGTATATAAGTCACGGAGACTCTCATTCTCATTTAGCAGGCATCACATACTCTCTGTTGTACGCAACCGAAGGACAGGCCATTGTGTTACAATACGATCGTGTGTACCCACGTCAGTGTCCGGTATAGCACGTTTGCATTGAAGTGTATGTATCGGTTTGCCTTACAAGTTAACTCGAGCCAACACGTAACATACATGACATCTTACATGAAACGCATGACACCTTTAAACGTCCGCACATACATATTTCTTTTCGCCTGTCATGATCGTACCTCACGTAAAATTTCCACCGTCGTATACAGGGGCGATTTCAAATTATATAAGTATTCCTGGTATCACCCTTATTGGAACATCAAAATTACGAGACATTCAATAAATATTATTAATATCGCATTAAGGATATTCATATCTGCGATCGATGCGTCGCATGTGTTTCCCTAGAGATGGTCCTGATCCCTGGACATGGTCCTGAATATTCTTCAATGTGGGTCAATTATGTAAACGTGCGTGAAAATAAATTTCCGGATATGTAAGAGACAACCTTCGTAAAGGGATGACATCTTGGACGAACATACTGGCGATTCAATAATGCCGGTAGTCACCATTGGATGGAACCGACCATTAGACCGGTATCGAACCATGCTTTTCTTCAACCGATCGTTCAACCGGTCGTTACGTTTTCATGACGTTTAATACTCATAGATCGGGCTTGTACCGTTTACTAGAGGGACAGGTATTGTTCGTTTCTTTCACACATTCCACCGACACGCAGCAGAATACAACAAAATGAGAAAAAATAGTATAATACGAAAAAGATCAATATATCGTCCTTATAGAAATTTAATATTAATTCTGACCAAAAGTATTATTCACAGTACTTTTAATATTCAAAATAAATGATTAACTGGCCAGTACTAATATTAAATTTCTATAAGGGCGATCGATAAAATCATTTTAAACGGACCAAAGGTTGTTCCTTTGTGCTCTTATAGATCGTTGTAGACATGGTCATTGTGCAGCAGCGGATTTATGTCAAATGCGAATATCTTTAATTAAAAAAAAAAGTACCAATACCGTCTGATATTTTCTTATATTTTCTTGCAGCAGTTAAAAGTACATAAAACTTGAAAATCTTACTTTTAAATTTACCTATATATCTTCATACATTTATAATATATGTAGCCACAATTTATAATTTTAAAGTAATTATGATACTTTCTCTCAGTGGTTACACAACATTTATTTAATGGATCGCATTATGTAAGTATATATTATATCGATATACTATGTAATAATAATACATTAAATATTTTATTTAAGTCATAATTATTGATTCTCCCATAAATGCAATAATGCAACAGCTGCGTGAAACATAAAATTTGTATGAAATGTGCAACCCTTACTATAAATCTTTTATGATAATGCAATGGCCAGTTGATCGTATATAATAAAAAAAAAATAATGCTCTTTTATAGAAAAATAACGCGTTACATATAGGCGTACTACGTAATCGTTCGGTAATTTTTTCTGCGAGAATTTTCTTCTGAAACAATATATGAACGTTCTACAAGCACGATTTTAATCCTATTTTTCTTTTTTTGTTTTACGCCCCCCCCCCCCCCCCGTCCGATATTCGCTGATGACGCGTACATAACGAACGCACGATTTTCCGATGAAACGGACAAATCTTCAATCTATTGATCAATCATGGAGAATAGGATAAGCCGATGGCGATGCGATGAGCATGTCGAATTACGACCGGACCACAAATCTCTATTATTCTGTATTGAGTGACAAGTTGCCTCAGAAATTAATAGATAATAATGTAAATCTAAATCGCGACGTTGACGCACACGTGGAAGAATCGATCAATTCGAGGAAGAGTATATCTCTACACGTGCCATCATCCGTAAAACTAGGCGCTCTGTCACTGAATAACTGATGCGGTTTAAATTAAGAACTCGGATTATGCTCGTTCAATTATTAGGAACGAGTGGAACGTACGCCGCGAAGAGAATTGCACAAAAGGCAAAGGGATGAAAACCTCGTCGTTCAATATTTTTTAATGAGCATGTAAGTTCCCTATCTCTTTCCGTCGCGAAGATCACCTGTATTAACGTTATCGAAAAGCCGTACGTTGAGTAAAGCGGAAACGTGCCACTACTCTTCCCACCTTCGGTTCCCACCGTCTCTGTGCCGGACCACAAATAATTCCAGCCATTAACTGTGCTACCATGTGCTGGCCTTTTGTACACTGGGTAACAACTTTTTATTACCACTTTTAGTGCACTAGCCGTTGTACTCTTGTAAAGAAACGCGGCAACCTGATTTACGAGAATGCTCGATACTTTCCAGACGTTTCCTCTTAGAGTCTCTAAGAACTGATACGCTCTTTACTCTTGACAATCTTGGCACATCGTGTTCTCGTATAACGTGTGTATCATTTTCTTGCAACAAAATATCTGCGTATACTACTAGCAAAAGTAACATATGTTTTTATATTACAGTAAACATATGGTTTCAGATGACGCCAGAATTTATAAATTCTTTATACAAATACAAGATACAGTAATCAAATGGAATATTTTAATTGATATTTCATAATATTTACCTCATATTAAAATTTTACAGATAAATTTATACGGCATTTTATATGGTTTCTGTTATTTCATTTATTATTTAATAAATGAAATATTAGTAATTAAAATATTAAACAAAATGTCAATAATTAAAAACTTTTTTTAATGGAAAGATTATTTAAAGAGTTTAACGAAAAGTTTTTAAATTATATATATAGATATAATTCAAAATGGATTCGATTGTACATTAAAATTATTAAGAAATTAAGCTTAACTGAGATTATTCAAATTTAAATAAAAACTTTACTGTTAAACTTTTCCAAATGGCATAATAAATGTTACATAAATCACGGTTACGTTTGTAGCATACATTTATTTCGCGTTTACAAATTCATTATAATCTCATCTCTCTCGGAAGAAATTAATTGATTATATCTCAGAGAGTACAAAAGTACCGAAAGGCCACGAAAGTGTTCTCAAAGTACAATTTCATAACGATGACCTACTTCATCCGCTAACTTGACCAGAGAACATAATACAAAATGTCTTAGGCAGATATTACAATGCTTAAAGTATCACATCTGGCAAAGCTGATAAAACTAAAAGAGCGGAAACAGAATTCCGGAGCGGAAGACAAAATTATGGTGAGAGGGATAATCAATAGTAAAGATAACAAGAAGATGAAGAAGACACATAATAGGATATATTTACATTCACGAATAATCCTTTTACCCTCATCTCTTCTTTTATTACACGAAACAGTTATGCGATCGTCATAAATAATTTCTTCTGACTCGACTCCGCAATCATCTTCGCGACTTCCCAATGAAGATCTCATCATGGTTGAGCAAGATTGAGTACTAATTATTTTAATAAGTTAAAAGTTAAATAAAAAATTAAAAAGTTAATAACTTTTAATAAGTTGATTTAGTTAATTTCAAATTAAGTAATTTTTAACTTATTTTAGTTATTTTAAATCTTAATTTATTAACTTTTTTCTTTTTAAGTTAAAGTTTTTCTTTTCTTTAAATATCTATATATATAATATTTTTTATAAAATCTTAAATATTAGAAAATTAGTTTAAAAAAACTCAATATTTGTAAAGGGCGCTGGTCAAAGATGAACATAGGTTGGATCTGTATTTAGAGAACGCTATTAGTGCTACTGCGTTATGCCATTCTGATTTTATCTCTAATAAGCAATAAAAAAAGAATAAAAAATTTTTTATTTACATCTAATTTTCCAAGAACGTGCAGGTATAGCCAGGATTCTCTGTAACGAGGAGAAATACAAGATTACTTACATTTTTAAAAATTACATTTTATTTTTCTTTTATTATATGAATTTCAAAATATGAAAATATCTATGTAACAATATTAAAAGTCAGATTTTTATTGTGCAAAAAATATCTTTGTTATATAGTATTCCATATAATTTACAAATAAAGTATTAAATTAATTTGGTGTGTGGTCTATATTGCAATATGTTTTGTTGTGTGTGTTTAAACTAAACTGATTTTAATAAAAATTTGAATATTCTGGGTAGCGATCATGTAACTTTTTTCTTAAAATGGAAACATGGTAAAAACTAAACATTTTTTTGTATGTATGTGTGTATATGCATATAAATACCTATACATAAAAATTTTCGCGTTTCCGCTTTAAAGAAAAAGTTACATGCTCGCTATCCTGATTTAATAAAAATTATGTTTTGCAAAATTGACTTTTTATTTAACTTGAATTAATTGAAGTTTAACGTGACTTTAATTGAGTTAGTTTTTGTTCATTTAACTTTTATAAGCCATTAACTTTAACTTAATTTAGTTTAAAAAAAAAACTTATCCAATCCTGTGGTCGAGATTCGACCGAACGCGATCACGAACGTAATCCTGTAAGCTTCTGTCCTTCGACAAATCAGAGAAGTAAACCGATCGATAAGCGAAACGAATACGTTCGCAACCCGTCGCGTATATCACGTCGCATCGTTCAGGGCTGCCTTGACGATGCAATCATGTCAGTCATCGATCCCGATAATGCGGCATCGCTATCGCAATGCATTGTGCGTTCGTGCCTATTATTTGCGCAAATACGATGAACCGGGACAATGTTCTTTTGCAAGCTCCGTGTTTAATCTCACGCCTGAGTTCCGGCGTATTCATCTATATCGTGATAAATAGCAAACATCACTGGCGTTTACTCAAGAATTGCGATTGAAGCGAATCTTTCATAATCTACGTCTTCCCTTCGTTGCAGGCCTGGAAACTCGGGATGCACGGCGGCGATTACGCGTGGATTTTGCCAGGTGAAACCATCGATTCCTTAGGGATAACGGGCAATTGGTGGAATGTCGGCGTCGGAGAGTGTTCGCCTTCTCAACTGTCACAGACTCTGGATGGTTTAATCATCGTCAAGAGCCACGCCACGGTTGTAGGAAATGAGACCAGTGCCTCGGGACTGGTATGTTATTTCTGCCCGTTTACATCTTTCTTATTATAAGAAAGAGAAAAGTCGCAAGATATTGGAATATTTCTTTCCTTATATCTCAATTTTTGGTTCATTGGTAATATAAAAAAAAAACATTATTTTTACTATTTAAATCATATTTCTTTTAGGAAAGAACAATTTTTTTTACAAAATTGATATCATTTGGAGATTAGGGAGATCTTTAAATTGTATCATTGGGTTTCTAAATCGTACTTCTAAGATAAACAATTATAAATTTTTACAATAAAAGATCTAAATTTTCTCAAACCTAACAAATAATATTTATGAATAATTTTTAATAAGTTTTTACCTTAGAGAGACTTAATACAAATATATCTTTCTTTATATAAACATTAAAATATAATAACAATTATAAAATATTATTCAACTGTTCAATTTTAACATGTTACGTATCTCATCTTAAATGTAAGTACAATATAAGAGTACGATTTATCCAATTCTCTGTACTTTTTGACAATATAATTCAATAATATTTCATTAATTTTTTTTTATTGTATTCAAAAAGAGTTTAAATATTAATTATAAAATTGGAGGCCTTAGATAGATCGCACGAAAACTTATATTAAACGTCACTTCTGTTACTTAAAAGAAAATATTTTATTAAGAAATTAATGGAAGTTAATTTAATCATCTGTACGATTTTCTCCCCTAATAAATAATAAATAAACTGCATTATATTGAATTGTCAATATTGTCACAAACTAATTTCAACATTATACAATTTTCCAAGTTTCCAGCTGCTTCCTTTGATTTATATGTATTCTTCGACAAGTTTTATCCCGAACAACAATTACATTTACAGCATTCCACGTTTATGAGGCAACAAATTTAATAAAAGAAAAATAGA
The DNA here is from genome assembly GCF_024713525.1 of Acromyrmex echinatior. Lineage (NCBI taxonomy): Eukaryota > Metazoa > Arthropoda > Insecta > Hymenoptera > Formicidae > Acromyrmex > Acromyrmex echinatior. The sequence continues at coordinate 10,903,884 of NC_141865.1, read as the reverse complement.
TAACGATCCTTTCACACCGCTACTGTTAACGGCAGCGATAATTGCAGAATTCCGCGTACCATAAAAGCGAAAGCGAAGATGTGAGAAAGCTTAGTCGCAGGGCCATTGCAATAATAACGCCTAGCTGGTTGCTGCTACAATCCCTAACACTTAATAAATGAAGTCCCACGAGCGGAAATTAGAGTATGCAACGAAGAAAGTTAGAGGTCTTGCCCCGCTATAGACGTGCCTTCCATTCTGTTCCATTAAAGGCTCGCGCAATAAAATCGTCAAAGTGAAAAAAAAATCCACTAGATCGTAACGTTTTTTCGCACCTTTCGGAAGCGAGTAATCAGCCTAATGACGACCGACGAGCCGCCGCAATCGACATTCGTGTCAAAAGTCATCCTCGATTTTGAGCACTCTCGAAAATAACAAATCGCAAAAATAGCGTTGCGACGCCGTATGTGGATTATACACATCACACTTTTCACATCCGACCGACGTCTTCCCCGAACACGGTTCCAATATAGATATCTGTCCCGAGTACGTTCTGGGACACGTTTCCTCCCGCGATATCAACATGAATAATTTCGCCGCATATCGGAGTAATTTCTCCACACGACAGGGTGATAAAAAAAAATGATTTTTTATGTGCAGTAATAATTTTTACGATGCTAAATAAGCATATATAAGGAAGCGTATCTTTTTGGTAGACAGAAGACATATTACAATAAAAACCTTTTACCACCAGAAAATTTACTGTTATCATGAAAGAACGCTGCGCGTTTTTTTAAAATGTAATTTAATAGGTGCACAAACACGTTTCTAAAAACAAACAGATGAAAAAACACGTGTAATACAAGTGCTTTGAAACAATATATCGAGTGAAAAACTCGCTATCTTCGTTATATCAAAATCATATGTCAATAATTATTAATATCTTTGTGTAGAAAAAATGTAACAAGATGTTTTTCTTATTGGAAAGGTAAGACTATATCACTTTTAATGAATATAAGATTATCTATCTCCGATTAAAAAGTTTAAAAAATTATATCCACTGTCTCAACATTTATTACAATATTAATTATATTAAACGCAATTTTGCGAAAAATACCAAATTATTAGAAATACGCGGTCAATATATTATAATCCTCCATTATTTGAATCATTTAATCCGACCATTCACTTGTTTATTCCGTGTCCTCAATCTAGAAATAGGTAAAACATGGGAAACTACATTTAAATCGATGAAAAGTTCAAAGTGCAATGCAAAATATATATTTAAGTCCACGTAATCTAATTAAAAGTATCATTAATAATAATATATAAATTGTGTGTTCAATATGATGTTCTAATATATTCGATATTAGTCAGTAACGTATAAAAAGAATTATAAGTTTAACATTTTTTCAAGAATAAATTGTTCTAATTTTTCAGCCTACGAGCTAAAAGGAGATATGCGTTCCGAAAGTTAAACCGCTGGAAAAATATCTCGAGTATGCGGAACATAAAGGGAAAGATTCGACGTATTATTTTCTCTTTCATACACAGTGCGCAATTCTCTAACTTCTGAACGTAAAATTATAAATGTAAGAACACACCACGTGACATTTCAACGGGTATTACGAAAATAGTAATTCGATTGGTTTTTCTAGTAAATTTAATGTGGCATATAGAAAAGCTCAAGAGTGCTTACTGTGTGCTAATCTATAATAAAATGTGATTTGTAGTCGTTTAATCAGATTTGCTGCGGCAAGTTCAACGAATAAGAGTTTTCGCTATCCTTGTTACTTGCTACGCAAATTTATTCCGATGAATATCGTACTGCGACATTCTCACTAATCCGGCTTACGATGCGCTTCGTCGCTTCAAATAAAGATAACATTATTAAAAATTAAAATTCTTTCGTTCTTCCTCTTTGTGTAAGTATCCTGCAGATATCGATATTATTGAAATTTAAATTAAATTAACGACCGACAACATATTTTTTTTCTTTACGTTTGCAACACGCTTTTTATCAAATGGAATACACGCGTTGTTGACGCGAACGACAAATTAAATTAACGCTCGCTCGTCAGTCGATTCAAACGTCCCGTCTCTTCCACTTTTTCTTTTTTAATTATACGACTACGCGAAATGTTTTGCGAGCCGTCCGACAACGCTTTATGCGTCGATTCCATTCATTTTGCAGACCAGCAAAAAATTTACTTCGGAGCTGAATAATACAGGCGTCGTACACTCGAAATTCGCGGGTCAAACCTATGATGCCGTATGGGCCATGGCACTCGCCCTCGCCAAAACTGAAGTCCTTTTAAACCGACGGAACGAGAGTATGGCGCAGTACGCTCACACGAGGAAGGACCTCACCAAGCTTTTATTGAAGCAGCTTAAGGATCTGCGCTTTATCGGAGTTTCGGTGAGTCCGTACAGCCAAAGAATAAATAAAACATGGAAAGAGAGGCCGTTTATTACGTATGTTCGAACGTCCACGAAACTTGAAGAACGTCACGGGAAAGTGAACAAAATTACCTCACACAAGTCCGTATATACAGGACACTCTACGTACTTTTATTTGTAGGTCCTTTTTTATTAACTCAGTGCTAAGTTTCTCATAAGAGAAATATCAAGCGATTTTTAAAGTTTCAATAATAATCGAAGATGAAGAACTTTTAACGAATGTTAAGCTGAAGAACATGGGCTAAATTTAAAATCAAGATTAGTTGTAAATAATAGTAGACCGTGACTATTTTAGCTTTCTTTTTTTTTAAAAGCGATAAATTTTTAGAAGAGATCCTTTAACTGACTTGAATATCAATATAACGATGTGATTAATTTATTTATAACTAACTTACAATGAATACGTGATTCGATTTACTTTTCAATAATAAAACGTAATTATCTTTTATATTTTATGACACCCCGTTATTTTAATTGTACTTTCATACATTCATATTTATTGTTATTGTGTTTATAGGGTCCGGTTTCCTTCGACGATGCAGATCGCGTTGGCATCACAGCGTTTTATCAGATGCATGGTAAGTTTTATGTGTTTTTAAAAAATAAAGATAAACGACTTTATTGAAGTACTTTAAAAATTAAACTATAAAGTACAGATCAGAAAATAATTTTGTTGAACCATTAAAACAATTATGTAAGAATCTCAAGTATTCTAAGCAATGCTGCATAAAGTTTTGACATTTTAACAATCAGTTTGAACGTCCTACATAATTATTTTGGCGGTCCAAGAAAGTTATCTTCAGAATTGTTCTTTCCAAATAGAGTTCTCGAATTTAATAAATCAACCGACGTGAATTAAGGAATCAGGAAATTATCGGTTTAGCAAGTTTTGATACGATAAACCATTTGTTGACGCGAATCGAAACTTCAATGACGACCCATAGTACATTTCGTTGTATTCTCTGGACTTTACGCTTCATCCACTCTGCCCAAATGTCAATAACGGTGTTAAACGTACAATGAACAGCAAGAGCTTACACTAGGGTACACGATGAAACGATACAACTAGCACAGACAATGGCGTGATTCTAACGATGCGGCATATCGCATATTCTATGCCGAGGACAACTGACGCATGGACGCGCGTATAATCCAATTTATGAGTTTTCTATTATGAATTGCGCGTCTAGCATCTCGCTAATGCGTTTTGTTTACGAGCATTTCCACGCTGTGGTTTAAGTCTATCTCGGTCTATCACTATTGCGAATTCGTATGTGCATGCGTCACATAGTACGCGTCCTCTCGAACAGAAAACGTAATCTTCTTTTCAGAAATCGCTTTATACGCTATGTGATCGCTACGTATCTTGAAACAAGATTATTCGTCTCTTGCTTTGATATAGAGATACCGATTTCTCTGTTATCGATATTGCGCATATTGCTCCAATTTTTGCAAGTGATATGATCCGCTAAGTATCTTATGCATTTAAATGAACGCCAATGACAATTACATGTACTAAGCTGTGTATATCGGGCAATTTATATTGGGAATTAATCGCGTTATTATTACGCACGTAACTTAAGTGAATGGTATTAATAAAGTACATTGAGCGCAGCAAATATTATTGATTGATTTATGAAGTATATATATCTCTATATAATTACTATAGTCATGATGAAATATAAAAGTAATATGAGTACGTGACAACGTATTTTTCTTTTTCTTCTTTTTTTGATTTCCAAATGTCTGAAATGTCTAAACTTTGTTTACTCTTTATCCACCACCTGTATTTATTTTGTAGAAAATCTTTTTGTCCCACGCTCGATGTGGAGAAACTTTACGTTTCCCGATTATATATGGAGAGTTTCACACACAGACACACTGAAAAATTTTCAAGAAACACCTGACATCTTGATTCGAAAAGTTTTCGACATCCTTAGGTGATTTGTTCGAGTGATTGTAGCGCTTGAGCTGCAATACTGTGTATTACGATTTCTCATTTCTAGTAAATGGGGGAGTACGATTTGAATATGTGATTTACGCATGTCTCCTTATTTATATCCTCAAGAGACTAGTAGTCTGACTATACCCTCAGGTAGAATACCTCGGATATTATACCCTAGGGGTTGCCTATATCCCGTACATGTACCTATATGAGTCTCTGAAATTGATGTGCAGCAATATCACCAAAATGTGTGTAAAAATATATATCTTACATTTTTTATTGTAATCGCCACCTCTGACTCTGTTGTCAACGGGCGCGCAAACGGCCGCGTTTAAAAATAATCGTGCACAGTAAGTCGACACTGACATTTACGTTAAATTAAAAATTAGTCTCTCTCTTTTATCATTAACGCTACAGTAACTTGTCACGCTCGAATATAACGTTAATTAATCCAGAGAAACATTAGCTGAGAAATCGTGCCGCGCGATGTACTCTGATAGACGTCGCGATGATTACTTTTCTTCCTGGTCATTTCTTCTCTCTGTTATTCATAAATGTGTCCACAGCCACGCACTGGAAATGGAAATTCTATTCATTAACACTGTCATAATAATTGTTTAATTGCAATATGCACTTATAAAGTCTCTCTCTCTCTCTATTTCAGCGAAATACTACCTTTTCCAATATGCCATATGCATAAATAAAGTTAATCGTATATGTATAGAAAGTGCGCAAAGAGAATCGAATGTAGGTATAATGTACTACAATATATCTATCACAATTTCGTTTATATTTGTCACCAAAGATAAGCTATTTTTGTAATTATTTTTTCCTTCATTTTTCATGTGACTTAGCAAATTATTAGAAGTAATAAAGGGTCAGTAATGTGATAATAAATTCGAGGAAAGAAAACCGACGCCGTTATAAGCACGTATTTGTAATTAATCAAATTACTTTATTAATAAGGAGTGTACATAAGTCAAGGATAAAAACGTTTCGATCATCATTTTTGGTCTTCCTCAGTCTTTAATTTTACTCATGTAATAACAAAAAAAAACTTTACAAAATGATCATATAAATGTTCTAACTAGGTTAGTGTCTAAATAATCTCAGGAGAGACCTGAACTTGCAAAACGACTGTAAACTTTTAAATATTTTATATAATGATTTAATTAATAATCTTAAAAAATTGTGATGCTTTTTCATTTTAATTTATAATCTTTAAATTTCAATTTTAATTTAATTTCAATTTGTAATTTAAGTTTGAAATTAATCGTTCATTTAATGCGTAATTATAATTTCAATTTAAAATTTTTTAATTGGCATAATATAAACTATAATGTACTTACTTTTAAATTTAAACGCTACTTTTAATGTTATTTAATTTGAATCTCATTCTTTGTGTATATTAGTCTTGCTGTAGTACTTGCTGTAACAGTTAACATCACTTTTGTTTGAACTGTCTAACTATATGACCACCATCTGATTTGACTCTCAGCGTGATTTAATTTATCATAATTTAATTACAACAATAATTATGTCTATGACTTGTTTACGGTACGGTTGGCTTATTAGTATGACAAGTTTGCGAAAGTTTCTCCTCATTTAATACATAAAAATTAATTTGTCTGCTTCATTATATTAGTTACAACATCTTACGTTCCGTTTTTATAACTATTACAGTTAACTGTATCTATAATTTGCTGCCTACGTTCAAATTGAAACCTTACAATTTTCGGATTGTTTATCTCTAATATCCGCATTATGTTGAAAATAACATACAAATTGATGAAGATATGTTTTTTTCGATTTTTGTAACACTAATCTAGAGCGTCTATCATGATTGCTCTGTAAATTTGTCTTTTTTTTTTGTTATTACATGAACACTGAGGAAGACCAAAACCTGCTGATCGAAACATTTGTTTATTTTTAACTTACATGTATATATACTCCTTGATAATAATGTAATTTAGTTAATTACAAAATTACGCACTTATAATTTATAATATCGGCTCATTGCATCTTCCTTTCCTTATGATTCAACAAATTATGTTATTTATATATTCAGACATTTTTTCAAACCTTTGGTTTGTAAAATAAAAATTGAATAAAATTGTTTAAATAATATTAATTCCTAGATAACTGTTGATTTTATTACATGTTTATATCGTGAGCTAAAGTCATCATTCTGCTGTACCACTAACAAATCGACATGAAAACTCCCACGACATTCCCATTCGTCCGAAACGCCTGAGAGAAATCGCATAGACTTCGCAAACTACTAACTCGACGCAACACGACCGTGCAACTACTAACTTTGCGTTTTACGAAACTGGTATTAAATTATAAAACTGAGTGCCTCTTGTACTCAAAATTGCAATCAGACATTTCTTGCACTTGTGACACTATCAATGAATTCTTATCTTCTTTTTTATATTTTTAAACTCAATTCGAAGTTAAATATTCACAATTGGCACAACGTTTAATTTAAAAAAAAATGTACGTGTTTATAATTCAGCCATCAAGATAGTAATTATAATACTGTATATCACGATTCGTTATTTCTAATACTATTTATTATACAAACGAAATGTCATAATATGGGAAACCAAATGTCTCCTGCAGAAATCGAATAAAATCTGCAGAATAATTTAACACATATCAATACATATCGATCTCTTATATCCCGCCGTTTTGGATTAAATCAATTAAACAGGTGAGTTATTGCAGTTGCCAAAAATATAGACAATATTTATCTATTTCTCGATATTGTTGCCAAAAAAATATTTGTTTTTAATTTTATACTGCGCTTTGTTTTCTTTCATAACATTTATTTTATTATTGTTTTAATGTTGAAATGAATTCAACATAAATGCGTGTTTTTGGGAATGATATTATTATTATGGTTCTAAACGAACATATTTATCGAACATATTATAATAATCGACTGTATTATTAGATATATTGCGTCGTGAAAATCGATTTATTTGCCTTAGCCTCAATATTTAATTACAATCAATCACGATCACACTAAATGCTTTGGAATAAATCTTCGTATAGATTTCCAATATAATGTTAAATCTTTTAATACATTCAGCCATTTACCACGTGATATTTCACTAATGGCAAAAACTAATGGATTTTCCTTTTTTTTTTCCTACATGGAGTTGACGAAACGTGAGAAAAAGTTCCTGCAGAATTTATTTTCTAGTATAAATTGACTAATATTTCACCACCAACCCCTTACAACCCCTCGATAGTCTGTTTGTGTTTATACAACTTTTTCGCTTCATGCTTTCTGTTTCTCATCCTATTTATAATTTGCGTACACAAAATGTACAAAATTTTTTCTCTACACAATAAATTCCTGCTCCGTACAGGATTATTACGAATAGATGCCGCTGATCGATATAATACTGACCACTTGATAAGCAAATAAAATAAGACGAAAGTTAATCGAAATTATGCAAGCGGAAGCGATTCCTTCGACGCGTGAAATCCGCTTATGATGAAGTTATTGCGCGGTTATCATAAATTCTCATATATTAAAGCACAAGCCGTAGTCGGTAACGGGACGAAAATAAAAACGGCGAATTGCATATTCAGTTAATTTTTGCAGCGTCACGTTAGAACAGTATCTCGACACGATTTCACTTTTCTGTCGCGCATATATAGAACTCCCTGGGGGTAGGTTCGCCCCGTGGCGGTTGGCGGAGAGTTAACAAATCCTGAAAATAAAGAACCGCTTAAATCCCTCGTCTCGGCGCCAAAGTTTAATGCTCGTAAGGGGTTTTCAGAGGTTTCGCGTTGCGAGAACACGGAGCAGAGTAAATATCAGCTTGGCCAACGTCGCGATTTATGTATACTTGCCCGGATACGACGGAATCGTAGTCTCCGTCTGGAGATATGAGCTACGAAATGGAGTTGCCGTGAATCCCGCAGTAATGCGATTGACAATACTTGGCATTTTATCGAATCGACGATCCTCTACGTTAGCAAAAAGTCAATGCATTATTAATGAGGATGGACTTTCATCGAAATCGATAAAAAAAAATGCAAAATCAAAGAGACACGAAGAGAAAGAGATAGAGAGAGAGAGAGAGAGAGAGAGAGAGAGAGAGAGAGAGAGAGAGAGAGAGAGAGAGAGAGAGAGAGAGAGAGAGAGAGCTGACAATGAGATATATTTTCAATAATATCACTTGATTAAATCGATACTTTTTTCAACGTCAAAAGTCGACTTTATTATATAAAGACACGACATATGTTTATCAAATTATAGCCGGCAGCGATGATAATGACATACAAAAGAAGAAAATATCGCGCTAATAATATTACCGATATTAACGAGTAATTTTACGTTGAAGATTCACCTTTTTTAATCTGTTCTATTTGGCTGCTGTTACGGTAATTAATGCGTTTGTAATTACAACGTGTGCGTCAGCTACCTTTCGTCGTGTGCTGTGGTCAAATAATGGAAAATACGGTGCCGCACAAAACCAAGATAAATGCCGTCGTAATTGCTTTCGTATTATTCTCACGGGAGATGTCCACATGTCCTCGTCGAAATTTTATAATTAATTTCATGCAAGAGAAAGAGAGAGAGAGAGAGAAAGAGATTGCTCCACCGACCAAACTGCACTGCAATTTCAACCGGGCTAATCATTTAGTAGATACGACTGGAGATTCGTCTGAGATAAATCAAAGAAACACGTTTGTGTTCCATGTCACGTATTTATATAACTTCCATAACGCTAACTAAAAATTGCGTTAAAATACTAAGTGCATTGTACACAAATACAAACGCGTGAAAAATTTGAATAGATACAAATTTGTCTGTAAATCCAAAACGTGAAGCTACAAATGTGCTTGAAAATCTGCATCGGAAAACGAGATTTATGGGACGGTGCAACGACGAAAGTTTACGTGCGCAAAATTCAGATGAAATTTTATGTATGTTCATCGCAATATTTTCCGTTTGCGGATTTATATGTCGCTTACTTATAATCAATAAATAAGCCCTGTTTCGTGTGTTGAAGAGAATAGAAACGTCTTGTGCAAATGTATACGCGATTTCGTTCGGGATTCCACAGCCAGCGCGGTGCGAACCGAAATCCACCGTCGACGACGAACAATAGGTCAAGAGTTCTCTCTTACCGGTCAACACACAATGCCAATGCATAATTTGAGTAGTCCATGGAAGCACCGATCTCCGGTATTCCCACGATTCCAACGATAGAATTCCTCGCGAAATCAAGCCTCCTCGCAGCATAACGCGGGCACGCGTGTTCACTCGCACCCCGGCAATGCATGCAGCGGATAATAGGCGGAAATATTTCCGCAGTGTGTCACCTATATCCAGTAGTATCGCTTCACTTTCACATATCCTCGATGCGCATTCAGAATTGAGGCCGCGATTCATTATTCTCTGCATTTCTGTCTCTACCTGCCTGTTGTTCGACTAAAAGCCATGCCCGAACAATCTCTTAAAAGCTCCAATAATAGAAGATAACATCCTCTGTATTTTTGTCTTCATATGAAATATGAACACATTTTTTGGATATTAAAAATATGAATATACTGTATGAATATATTGTCTATTTTCTCGAAAATATATTAAAAATATATTAGAAATATATATATTTTATTTAATATATTTCATATATTTAATATATTTCTTCCATTCTACAATTGCATTTTAAACATATGCGAAGGTTTCATCATTTGCTTAAAATTTATTATAAATTCTGTATACAATAATATTTCTAATTGTTAATTTAACAGACGTAACGTTAATTAAATTAAAAGCCATTACAGAAACTTGTTAATTATATCTTAACATGCGAAATTTGCGTAACAAATTTTAGAACATCGCTTCTCATTGTAGTAAGTTTAACAAAAAGAAACTGAGAGGCAGGTAGTACAAAATATTTTGTTAAACTTTGAGACCCTCTTGATACATAATACCACAAAGTTTATGTTATTCCCTCCCTCCCCCCCCCCTCTCTCTCTTTCTCTTCCTCTTTATTCTCTCCAACAAGATCGTTCGTATATTTCAAGGCACAAAGCGTTTTATTTTCAGGGCTCGTAATCCTGCAATGTTTTCATGCAATATCTTCACGATAAAAAACTCTTCGAAACTCACGAGAATTATTTTCCACTTCGTATATCACAGTAAAGAAATCATTAGTCACGTGTCAGTTGGGGCAAAAACAATCGCGAAGGAGAGAAGTATTCTCTCTATTAAGAAATGAGTGATGTAAGGAGGGTTAAAAACTTACCAATTTTCTCGCGTAAAACCACTAACTTCTCTCTTATTTTCGGGAGCGCTGAACCCGAGAATCTTTTGCCATTTTCACGCCTTTCTGATAGCACGACCGCCGTCTGTGGTACATTATGGACTCATCGCCCAGCTCGTTAACCCTTACTCGGAGTCGCGCAAAGAAACGACTTCTTTTTTAGGATCGTTCCAGCGACATCGATTTTAGATAAAGTCAATGAACTGACGCGAATGGCAACTACAGACAGGACCAGTGCAAAAGATCGGTGCTGTTTGGACAAATTAAATAGCATCGACTGCCATCGCGTTTATACCACCTGTGACTTGTCTTCGATCTTTCTCTCTTTTGTTTCTTTTAGCCGTACACTCATTTTCAACTGTGTCAAATCCTGCCGCAATCTATCAAGTTCTGGCAAATAGTAAACCTCCCATTGTCGAGACTTGTGCGACTTTTAACCCAGTATATTGCAATCGTGCAGGATAGACGAAAAGGAATAAGTAAAAAGAAATAACTAAATACTTACTTTTTGTACGACAAATCAAATGGCGTCGATCAATTGACATCGTATCCTTGAGAAAATAATAATAGACGAAGGCGGGAAACATCAAGGATGATGGGGTGAAGTAACTGAATAGTGAAGTACCTTGTAAGGGCCAATGAGAGGGTTACGTAGAAAATTGAACTTAGTGATATAGAAAAAATTCTTGTACGATGAGCTGTCACGAATACTGATTTGATTCGATATCTTTGAGAGAAAATTTGATAAAGCAAATTATCTGATATCATGATGAAGTGAAAAAATCAGATGCAAGGGAGAAAAAAGGGCAGCGCACAATTGAACTTCATTTTACTTATTACGACGGAGAGGTAATGGAGTTGTCCGATTATCCTCGGCAATCATGCAGAAGTAGGAATCGAGCAAATAAATTTGTCGCTTGTTTCGAAGGCAATTGCGATTACGTCACCAGCATCTATCGTGTCGTTTATTTCACTTTGTCATTTCCGCTATTTTCTCATTACTCACTATCGGCCGCCGTTCGCGTCTACCTTACTTCTTTACCTTATTGTAACCGCGGTCGCTCGAGAAGGACGCAATTTCTGTGCTTCGAGAGGTGCTCTATCGATCTATTTGCTCGGCTATAGAGCAAGCATTGCTGGTGCGGCATGAATCCGAAATTCGTGGTGCCCAATTTGCACACGGGATTAAGCACGCAAAAGAGCGGTCATTGCGTCCGTTGGCGCGGGTTTATCATGAAATATTATAGCGCGCGTGCGCTCGCTGGAGAAATTGCGTCGCGATGTTGACGGAATATGACGGACGTGAAAAAATAAAAAGATAAAACTGTCCATAAAACCGTGGACTACGGATCCCTTTATCTACCATTTACGTCTGAAACGTAATCCGGGCGAACAATCCGAGAGATTGGTCGACAATTTATTATACCGTAATAAAATTCACGCTCGCCACTTCTTCTTTCCTGCTACCAAGTGATAATCGCGCTGAGAACTTGCGAAATCAGCAAGCAAGCTCATGCGACGCGCTGAAAGGTAAACAAATTGCTGTATGCAGGGAGCTATAAAGGCCATTTTACTCGATTTAAAATGCGCGACAGAATTTTCTAGGAGAGAATCCACTATAGAATTTTATTCTAAATTTTGTTAATATACTGCGTAGAATTTTTTATTTTAAAGATATTCTTTGCATAAGAGAATTATGAATATAAAATTCTGTTACGAATTCAATTGCGAATTATAGTTCATGTAAAATGAATCTAAGCGCTGCGAGATGCATGAGGCAGAAACCCACATAAACGTGGAGACAGAGAGAAATAAAAGGCAGCATGGATAGTATAAATTGCGAGCATTTGCTGATTCTAGTAGAAAGAATAAATGTAACAAGACTATTCTTTGTTGCTCCTCAATTAAATTTGATGCGACACAGCTAACTGTTCTTGGTACTGTAAGAGAAAATCCTCGACTAGAGTACTCCAAAGTGATACTTTAAGACACTTTGTATAATGAAAATAATAACAAATTGGTAAAAAGACTGGGTTTGCGCATTTGTTATATGATAAACAGTTTATTGAAACCTTAAATCTGCATAAAAGGTTTATGATCTAAAGACAAATTTAGAATATGTATTTTAACTCGAGCGATCTTATCTTTATTTATCCAATTGGTTTTTTGATTTGTATACAGTTTATGACGTCTTGAAATAGCTCAATATAAATTATTAAATACTTGTACCAACTTTGAATACGTTTTTTCTTGTTGTGAATTAATGAAGAAAAGTGTTATTCGTTATGTATAAAAAGTGTATATATGTATATATATATATATTACATATAATATTTATTTATATATATACATATACACAAATAATACTGTAAGAGAAAAATGTGCAGAATACATTTTATTTTGATTTAATTCTTGTTTTGAAAAAATGTATAACGTCAAAGTAATTCAAGACACAAAAAAATAATATCCCAAAATAATACTAAGTTATTTCTTAAGAAAATATAAATGATTACTACATGAGATATTCCATAATCATCATATAATATTTTAATAATGTATCGGAGATTAATATTGGAATAAAAAATCCTGATACGAAAGAGGATCGAAGTCGTCGATCTGATTCATAATTGGACATTTTCTCCTTTAATTCCCTTTGATTGTAACTGTGAAAAGAACACAATAATCGATTGTACTTCTAAGAACTTGGCAAGAAATCGAAATCGAGATCTTATTTCAGAATCAAACACAAGAAGTCTGCTTAAAAATTTAAAAGACATCGGTATTTCTACTGTATGCTGTAAGAAAACTATAACTTTTGCTTATTGTTAGTTACAACTTTTCTATTTACTTCCAACAGCACCTATATCAAATTAATTTATTTTTATTTTAATTATGCATTAATTCATCGAAACAAGACAACTTGGAGGATATCGCATTGTCAGCAAATCGATTTGCATAATATCATGAGTAGCATTTATAATGATTGAGCGATACGATAATATCTATATTTCCGGAATTATTCGACAGAGAGATTATCAATTTTCTATTACATAATATTATTGAATTAATTATTACACTTAGCTAACGTTATATTATTCTGCCGTATATTTTTTATTATATATAAAATAACATAATTACATGATGTTAATGTAAATGTGATGCGTAAAAGAATTTAATTAATTTTTTCAACTATCGCTAGAAGATTTAAAATCATTTTAAAAAACAAAAATTTTTTTTTATGTAATGTATGTTGTGCGTATGTGTATGTCTATTAATACATTGTAATTTTCCCTGTGTCACGTTTTGCTGTAAGACGATCGCTTTTAGAAGCAATCACCTTAATCGAATAGCGCTTAATCCGTTATTCGAATAGGTTTCTCACTGAAACTTCGGCCTCAGGTGTGGTGAAAGCAATGCTGACAAGGTTCGCACGGCTTCACTCTACCTTTTGCCTGCCTCGCGAATATCCAAGCTTACTGACATCGACCGATAAATTGTCGAACGAATACGAGAGAAAAGGAGGCGGATAATGGATTTTCTAAGGACATCGAACGACGAGGTGGAAGGAATTAAAGCTTCGGTTTGATTAACGTTGCCCTTTCGACGTGCACTGTAACTTTATCCCCAATAAGAAGATAATCATCAACATTCGGAAAAAGTCACGTCTGTTTTGCCAGAATTAATATTACTGGCATGAAGCTTGAAAGATCAATTACAATTAAGTTGTTTAATATTGTTGACATTTTATGCACGGACTATACTCTAAATTCTTTTCTATTTTTGTATATATCACCGCGGTCTCAAATGTTACAAAGATAATTAATTTCTTCTTTAAAATTGTCCGCAATAAAAAGAAGAAAATATTAGGTGTGCAAACAAAAGAGAGGAAGAGGAAATTACGTTCCCAACGTGAATAAACGTCCCTTTGGACGTCTCGATCTCTTTTCGCTACTTATTTTCTGACACACTAACGGAACAGTTTTACTAGATATTCACGATGAAAGGAAAGAGAAATCGGAATAGAGCAGAGAGAAAAAAATTTAGTTTGAAGTAAAAATCGATAGCCTTTATCCCTAGAAAATTCATCTTCCTGTCTCGTTTTGCAATTCTGTTATTTGCTATTTCACCAATAATTACAATTTTTTTTATATTTTAAAAAGTAGAATCCAAATGAATTTCAAAAATTGAAATCTAAATAAAAAGCACACAGTAAATATTGAATTAGAAATCATGCAGTGAATTAATCTTAAACAATGACTAATATTAATTTTTGTGTTGTCAAAAGTTCACGGAGATGAAATTTTATTAATCGATCCAACTGCAATCTGATAGCGTGACACGCTTCCGGAGGCTGATAGTAAAGTTTTTCGATTACAGGACACGATATTAAGAGAATAGCTATCTATACTCCTGAAGATGAGAAACTGATAATGAACTGTCCAGGATGTGAGGCTACAAGATGGCCCGAAGGGCAAGTACCAGCAGCTCGCAGGGTCTTTCGGTACGTATTATCAACGTTATCAACGTTATCATACTTGATTGATCTGCTCAATTATTGTTAGGTAAATCAAGTCTTGATCATCCTAATTTGCAAACTAATGAATTGATATGTCTAATCTAAATATTTCAGTAATTATATTTAAAAGTTTTGAATCATATTTGAAAAGTTTTTGATTGAGAATAATAGAATACTGAAAGTAGCACATATTTTCACATATTTTCATTACGTCTGATCTCTCTCTTATTATTACAATTCAGATTTAATAATTCAGAATAAGGATTGATGATCTTCTCATGTCTAGCGAGATGTTATTTAATAAAATAATCGCCGTTACCTGTAGAGTATTTCGAATCATTACCACCGTCAAATATTTAGCTAGTTTCGACACGCGTTTGACAATAATTCGACTGCAGATAATTACTGTTTGCAGCGAGTTAGTGTAAGGCATTGTACAACAAGAGCGGTAGCAATTATAACATTATGGAATAATAACGTGTTGAATTAATTTACACGCCCATTCGATAACATCATCGAACTCGATAATTCATCAAACTCGAGGGCGGCAGGTCGAGTGATCGAGTTTGTTCTTGCACGCAGATTACGAATGGTGACAGTTGCACCCGCCGCGTTCCTCGCTATCACCTGCATCGCCAGCGTCGGTGTTACCTTGGCACTCGCTTTTCTGGCCTTTAATCTTCACTTTCGCAAGCACAAGTAAGTTCGATATTCAATACAAACTATGAATCCTCATGTAATTGATAAAGTAGAAAATATGAAAGAGCGAACATCTAAGATTCTAAGTGATACACTGAGAAAAATGTACTAAATTTTAATAAATATTTGTTTGAATATTAATTTAGCACCTATATTTATGATAAATAAATATTTACTAAACAAAAAAGGACAGTTGAATCAAGTTAATGGTTCCTGTATTAAGAATTATAAGTTCGCATTTAATAAATTCGCCTAGGATTATATTCAAACAAATATTTATTAAAATTTAGTACATTTTTTCTTACACTGAAAAAGTAAAAATATTCTCGAGAAAATTTTATACGTGACGTTTTCATCGATTATTATTGATTATAAAAAATTTGACTGTGATGACGAAATATATATTTTATTTATTTTTATATAAAATTTTATCAATCAATTGTAAGAAACTAAAATAAATGGTTTATTTATTAAGAATAAAATTTTATTTTGCCGCGTTATTTAAATAAGAATTTAATCCAGTGAAATAAACATTACATCTCAAAAATAAATTTTTAACTATTTTCTTCTCAGAGGATACTTTTTACAATATTCGTGAATGCAATCTTCAAATATTTATTGATTATTCTTAAAAAAGAAATTGGTGAAATGAGTAAGTGTAGGTACACATGACATTGTCGATTTTACGAGTTAAAATAAATGAAGACAGCTTACTTGAAGATCGTGCTTGCTAGATTTCCAAGAATCTGTATGTAAATTGTCACGATACATCACTCAAGTCCATTATTCCTGGATATTGGCAGAAGCATAAAACTTTCAAGCCCGAGGCTAAATAATATGGCAGCCGTTGGTTGTGGCCTGGTCTACGGTGCTGTTATACTTTTGGGACTGGACGACGCCACACTTCCCGACAGCGATGGTTATTATCCTACGGTGTGCAAGGTGATTAACATCTATTACGAAGGAATATTGCGTCCTCGACGACGTGATCAATATTATCGGCGTCGATTTGATTTATATACGCACGTTCCGCATTAATACTGGACACCTCTTGTATTATTGAAGGCGCATCCTTTTAAAACAAATCTAAGAATTTTTTGTAAAAAAAACTAATTGAAGTTTGCAAAAAAGCTCAATTTTTTTACAAATTAAAATACGTAATAAGAACTGCAGCGTAGTTATTTATTTATTATCCAGAATTGGCTTGGCAAACAAACGCGCGATAATTGAAATTGCTTTTTTTACAAAATGCAATTATCACAAAATGCTCATCCCTATAGTGTTTCGCCTGATTGCAATAAGTGTTCTTTCCTAAAAAATAAGAATTAATATAAATATGCCATACGTTTCTTATCCACAGGCAAGAGTGTACCTACTGTCAGCTGGCTTCTCCCTAGCTTTTGGCTCGATGTTCACGAAGACTTATCGGGTACACAGAATCTTCACCAGAAGCCGGAGCGGAGTCGTTAAGAACAAGGTTAGTGACATGCAAACAATTTTTCTTCCTCATTCGGTAAACGTGACCTAACGCGAAACTGATATTTATTTTTTCGAGAGGAAAAGAATATCGAAAAGTTACGCGTTTCCGCATGCTTGCGGAATCGATGCCCTGACCAGACACACAAATCGCACTTATCACTTCGTGCTTTACAGCTGCTTCAGGATACGCAGCTGATATTCTTGATCTGCATGCTCCTGGTGATCGATATCGTCGTAGTGACCCTATGGGTAATTTTGGACCCGATGCAACGTCACCTACAAAATCTTACCCTAGAAATAAGCCCACAGGACCGGGGGGTCGTCTATCAGCCTCAGGTAACTGATATGAAATTCATGTCCAACTCGTTTCGCCATCTCAAGCGAAGTACTCTGGCGACGGCTGTGACTCGAATGTCACGGTTACACCACAGGAACTATATTAACGAGCTGCAACCAATTAACTCGTGCCTTTATTTGCCTTTGCAGGTGGAGGTATGCCGTTCGCAGCATACGAACGGCTGGTTAAGCGCTCTCTACGTTTACAAAGGTTTATTACTCGTAGTCGGAGTCTACATGGCCTGGGAAACAAGGTGAGCTTAGGGATAAAGACATTTCCAAGTCTGCGGATACTGCATGATAAGCAGGCCAGCTCCCCCGATAATAGAGATAATCTATTGCATACTATATGCCGTTTTGAAAGTGAACCCACTATTAATTTCTCAAATATCTGTATATCTGTTCCCACAGGAAATATTATTATAATCCTGCTTAGCTTATCTCTTGATTGAGTGTAAGCGATTTAAATAAAACAGTTCGCCGAGGCATTCCGTCATGTGTCTCCCGTAGAGTTAACTATAATAAGTCAGATTGCGTTGAATAATATCGTTGAATAATATCACCCAAGGAACACACAAACAATAAAAGATCAAAATGACTTTATTCTAATGCTTAAAGTCAATAAACAATTAAATTTTGTAACCGAAAATCGTCATTTTGACATTATTTTGTCTTTCTCTTGATTTGGTGTGTTTTTTGGGCAGTTTGCACAACATAAGTGAACACACTATACATAAGTGAATGGCTTATGATTTCAGGCACGTAAAAATTCCAGCCCTAAACGACTCGCAATACATCGGTATGAGCGTGTATTTCGTGGTAATCACGTCGGGTATCGTCGTAGTGCTAGCCAATCTGATGCCCGATCGCGCGACCCTGGCTTTTGTCACGATCACTGCCCTGATTCTGGCCTCGACTACGGCGACTCTGACGCTTCTCTTCTTGCCCCAATTGGCGAATATCCTGGCAGGAGAGAGAGCCGATCCGGTCGTGCAAAGTCTTGGTCTCAAGATCGAATGCAACACACGTAGATTCGTCACCGATGACAGAAGGTAAATGGCAAGCGGATGTCTTTTCGATCTAAAACGTGAGAAAAAAAATGAGAGAAGAGATAATAAAACTCCCTGATATCATCCTATAAGTCGTCACTGGAGGATAATCGATGGAGCGAATGGACCTCCAGACGCAATATTCTTTTATGGAGAGATAGGATAAGAATTCCCTCACGTTCTTTCTGAATGCTGAAAGAGAAATCACATTACCTCGCTCGATTTTGTGGCGTTGAGCATACTCATTTTGCAAATGAAATTAAAAAGCAATTAATTGTTGTGTTATTTGTTACTGAATAAATGTAGACCAATTCTCCCGAGTAAAACGGGAGCGCTTTTACCGCTTTGAAATTTATATGCATATATATGTATATATTTATATATATATATATATATATATATATATATCTTATATTGACAAATATCTAGATATATTAATTATAGGATTACAATCTATAATGTTAGATATACTTTAATTTATCAATTAAATCCGTACCCAGCGAATATTTAAAATTGACCTTTTCAAAAACAAGCCTCATATGAAAAAATTGTATTTCTATATCTGCAACTTATTTTTTCATGTAGAACTATCCCCTTTTCGATTGTACCATCGAAAGATCATATAACTTTTTCTCTAGAGAAGAAACATGAGAAGTGAAGAGTTTCGCGTAAATATATATATATATAAACATATATATACATATATATATATATATATATTGACATATGTATACAGGATATTCATGAATTGATACAATCGGGAAAAGGTGATTTTACATAAAAAAATAAATTGAAAATGTTGAATAAAATTTTTTCATATGAGGCTTTGTTTTCGAAAACATTTTGAATATATATTCGCTGGATGCATTTATGTAACTATGTCTCGATTTAATAAATCTCACTGTATGCTATTATCTCTGCTCATGTTTGTATTTATTATTGTAATATCTAGGTAATTGAAAATACAAGATGTTCACGCACAATTTTATTAAAAAATTTATAAATTATTAAAAATGTTGCCCATTCTATCGAATACACAATTCTATTCTTCGAAATAAATTTCTACAATGAATGTTTTCTAATATGTTCTGATATTTTAAAATTTAATTTATCAATAAAATCCATACCCAGAGAATATTTAAAATTGACCTTTTCAAAAACAAAATCTTATATGAAAAAATTTTATTCTACACCTTCAACTTATTTTTTTATATAGAATCATTCTTTTTCCGGTTGTACCATCGAAAGGTCGATCATATAATTTTTTCCCTAGAGAAGAAACGTGAAAAGTTTTGCGTAAATACTACGATTTCGCGGGATCATGTAACTCTCCCAACCGTAAAAATGTGAAATTATTTACGTGAACTTGTTCATTATGAATTATGATGGTTGAAAGATAGAAATCTAGAGAATTAATAAATACACTTGAAAATTAGAGTAAGTGTAGTCTGACCGTGTTACTCTCCGCGATAGTTTATTATCTCGTGAGATGGATTACTATATTTTTATTTATAAAATAAAAACGGTTATGATTACCAGTTTAAAAACTAGCGCATATACTTATAAGCTACATATACTTATAATTAATATCACGCTATGCGAAATAAGCTTCATGTGAAAGCTCGAAGAGTGAAAAATGAAAAATAAAAAGTAAAAAATAAAATGTGAAGTTTCACGTAAAAAATTATAAAATTGACCTCCAGTTCATATATAAACACTATAGAGGTCTTTTACGGTTCTTGAAACGAGGTGAAAAATTACAAAATTAAACAAACTTATTTATAACTTCATTGATCAACACAGTGAATTTATTCATTTTTATCATTTTCACCTCGTTTCCAAAACCGCAATAGGCCGCCTATATATGAAAATGATATTTACGTTAGTGGAAATTGTCTAAATAATTTAAAGTTTGACATTCCTTTAAAAAGAATCCTATTTCAGGGAACTACAATATCGTGTGGAGGTGCAAAACCGAGTTTATCGTCGTGAGATGGCACAGCTGGAATTGGAATTGGCTAGATTGGAAAAACAGTTGGCCCAGGAGCCAGTAGAGCCGTCACACACCTCATCAAGCGCCTCGATCCCACAACGAAATCCAAGTATTGGAGGCGGTTTACCTCTTTTGTTGCTCAGTGTTCTGCCGCCGGTTATCCCTCGAGCTAGCTGGCCTTCCGCAGATTCGTCCGGTAAGTATAAATCGACGTCGTGATCCGTAGATCCGCCGTGCAAAACAACGCTATTCCGACTTTTACTTGATTAAACACTTGGATTTATTTTAGATGCTTATGGTTAAGGCTGAGTTGTTCCATCTTTCGATAAACTTCAGTTCACTCTCTTACTCACTTACTCTAAAAACTGATGTTCTTTCATACTCTTATATTCTTTTATTCTTTTATTTATCCATTAGATAAAAAAAATACAAATTATCACACAATTAATCCGAATATGGAACAACTGACCCTAATTCTTTCATCTCTATAGATAACATTATCCATGGATAATGAGATATCAGGAAGATATCTGGAAGATATTCCCATGGATAAAATTATCAGTAACTTATCTAGAGGTGAAGAAATTGATCAATTAATCCTCGTTGAATAAATCCTTGTTCAAGATACAATAGTTAAATAAATCGCGACAGTAAAAGCTATTAAGACTTAATTACATATTACGAAAGAGGTAACATAATATTGATCGCAGCCAATAGAACAGATTCGTACATGTGATTCCACGAAATGATAGATTGGCTTTCATTAGTCTAAACTTGGAAGCTAAAGTTCGCATTGATTCTATGAAGGAACGACCTCCTTCGAAATATATCATTTATTAAAGGCGTGAAATCAAAGTTTGGCTGATGGAAATACTTGACTCAAAGTGCGACTGGCAGATTATCAAAACAAGAGCACGGAAAGGCAGGAATAGACGTGTCAAAGCTTGCACGACGAATCGAGCTTTGCTATGGCAGGAGAGAAGGAAGGAACTATAAGTATTAATGTTTTTCTCGCTTCGTCGTTCTTTTTTTCCGTCGATCAGATGTCCAAGGAAGGTGACAGAAATCCCTTTATTGCACGTAATTGCTTGAAAAACGTTCACTCACGCTCGCCTGCCTGAGTTGAAGCGTGAGAAGAGCTCGAGTTATAGAAGATATTAGTGTAGGAGAGAAAAAAATCGTTTTAAAACCCTTTCTCGAAATGTTTCTTACGTGTTTTGTAAATTAGATTTATGCAGAAACGGTTATCGCTTCTACAGAGAAAAGTAACATATGCATGCATAAATTTAGTACTCGAGATACTGTCGCACACTGCAGACCCAATTAAGTGTGTGAAAAGTAATTTCAATATATGTGTGTTTAGTTTTTTGTAAAAATGGCATTATACTACATGTTTGAATGTGTAAATTAAATGACCAACTCCTTAAGAGGACATTAAAAAAATTCAATATTACTAATTGTCATAATTAAATTTGAAAAGATAAACATTTTTCAAATAATTATTAATGAAAAACATAAATAATATCATATTATATTCGTAAATAACTAATAATACTTAATGTATAACATGAGATACACAAAATTACGTCAAGTTATAAGATCACATTTTATTTTTTAAAATTGCACTTTTCTACTGAATATATTTTATGAACAATATCTGAGTTTTTAAATTTAAAAATCATACAATTCACATATTAGTTAAAAACATTTCACACTTATTATTTTCATTTATTATTTCACATTTTATTTTTAAATTCAAAAGAGGAACAATTTATAATTATGTTTTTAATTTGGAACAATATTTGGGGTGCGTTGTAAAGTGGAACGAAGAGTTAAAAAAGTTTGGGATTGTTTTTCCTGATTTGATTACTAAAGTATAAATTCATATTTGTGTGAATTATAGTAATTTATATATAATATTATTTTTATATGATAAACTAATCACACATCAATATTATTGAAATCACTTTTTATACACTTGAATTTGCAGTGCAGGAGTTTTAATTATAGTGCATTAATTATTCGTTGTAAACGTTTTATATGAAGATATTCCTAAAGCTTTGTATATAATGCAAAGAAAAAACTTACCTAACAGAACAAAGTAGCAATGGACAATCCTCTTTAAAATAGTTTTAGAAATTATTTAACTTTAGACTCTCGGTCACCAGGTCACGTCGTTGTACGAGGCCACGTTGAATAGCTGTAGGTGTTCAATTTTGCAGAAATAAATCCCTTTTCATCACTGTAACTGATGTACTTTTTTTACAGATTGCATGGAAAATGCGATAATCGTTCGCAATTATTTCATTCGTGAGTCGAGAAACACGTGCGCTTCGTTAATTGATTTTGTTTATTCCTATCTGTCGAGCACATTAACAAAGGGAAACTTTCCTCGAAAACTCATTGTCTCACTTTGCCATTTGCAGCACAAACATCGTGTGCTTGTATCGCGGAATATCCGCTTTCAACTGTCATGCACATGCATATTTACGCTCCGATAATTCATCGACGACTCCGGGGCGCAAGACATGTATCGAGTACTTCGTGTACCAATTATCGTTAGCATCAACTTGACCATGATCGCGAGAATACCATTCAATATTATTAACAAGTAAGAGCTCATTGAGCGAAGAGTTTCTGTATGTATGTCGATTCTCGTTCCGAGTTTCACATTACCCTCGACTTGTATCTGCAAATCCCAAATCCCTTGAATAAGTTCGAACAATTCTGCACACGATAACATACGTCAAGTACAAGTCTGCACGCTGACTGCACGTTCCACCCCAATATTTCTGAATGTCTACCATGACCGGATCGAACGAGGTCAAAGACGCTGGTTTATGTGTATGCATGCATACGGGGTGTCTTTCACCATCATTGCCGGAAAATCGTGGACTCTGAAAAGTTTTGAAGATAATTTTTCTGAAGAAAATGAAAAAAAAAAGAGAAAGAGAGCGCGACCAATTGCAAATATCTTTTCCATTTAAACGAATCTTATATATGTAATATGCGATTATTGAAATTAATTTATTGAAATTAATTAAATTTTTTAAATTAATTTATTTATAAAAATTAATTAAAATTTTTTAATGCTTTTAATTAAAATTTTTAAGAAAAGATGATCCGAATTAAGAAAAAAATTGTAGTCATAATTTTCTGGAAAATTTCAGTTTCTAATCTATCATAATACTGTCACGCGAAAATATTCTTTGCTGATAGTATGATAGTATATAGTATATCCTATACATCTTTGCATTACGTAAATTACACACTGCGTACATGATATATGACTCGCCGCATATCGCAGTGTCTGTGTACTGAAATTCAGGTGACGGAAATATTTAGTAATTATCGATCTTGAGTTCCTTCATATGTCAAAGTATCAAAGTAACCACTATCTGAATAACAAACATCCCTCGCAAATTATGTTGAAGATACAAATTATACGCTTTTATTTTGAATTTACGCAATTTACGATTAACTATTAGTCTTTTAAATCTTCTCGGCTAAGACAAAGTTTGAGTGACAATTATTCGCAACTTTTCTTAAGGATTATTTTCAGAGAATCATTTTTAAAAATAGATAAAATCGATCTTGCAAGTCGCAAAAATAATATTTCCCTACAAGCGCAAAATATTTTTAGAATATTATATAAATATTATTTTAAAAAATTAAAATAATGAAATATTTTGATATTATATATTTTTTAATATTATAGAAATATTTTATAGATGTAATGTGTCCACTTTATATAAAATCATTGATATTATGCCTTTAATATCCGTGAAATATTATTAAAATATTTATTAATATTATTTTCATATAAATGCAATTTGAATTCACAATAACGAAAAAGGTCTCATCAGTCTATGCTTCATCTTAATACTTAAATAACATTTTGGTGTGATTTTATGTACGTATCTAGTTCTACAACTGCGCGTCAAAATCAGTTTCAGTCAGTTTCTTTAAACTTAATCTTAAATTGAACTATGGTAACAGTTTTACAAATTAAAGTAAATGTTACTAAAATACTTTTTAATGTTTATACAATATTACAGTAACATTAATTAATGTTACTTTTAATAATCATATAACATTCATCAGAAGTGGACATATAACTATCCATTAATATTTTAGGATTATTTAATATTATAAGAATATGCCTAAAGTATTGCTTGATATTAAATAATATTATACCTTTATAGGATTATTTCGTTTGCAATAGAAAATATGATTTTATATTTTTTGCTGAGCCGATGGATCGCAGATTGCACATATTATATATATATATATATATATATATATATATATATATATATATATATAATAGTAATATTCAAGAATATTTCAGCTAATTATATTATTTCAAAAATACTTAGAAAAAGAAAATAATAGATACGCTTTAAAGTTTTATTATTACGAGAGACACATATATACATATTTTTCCTCCTTCTTCTTCTACTCATGATGGAAGAAGACACCTCCTTCCACCATGCTTCTATGAAGATTATTTTCATACTAAACCTGCAGTCGTAAATCGATTAGAACAGCACGGAAATAAAAAAAAAATACTAATCTCACTATGACTACAGTCCACTTGATGGTACAATGAAAAAATGCTTCGAAGCATTTTTTTCATTGGTCAGTTAGTAAAATTCTTTCTTCCGATTCTTTTTATTAATTAATCAAAAGCTTCAAAGCATTTGTAACGCCAAATATAGAGAAAAAATTTGGAATACTCACATTGTTTGTTTCATTAAATAAACGCAAATTGATCAAAATAGGTATAAAATTCTTGATTCATAGGTAACTTCGCTGAATTATCATGCATTTATTAGAGATGGATGTCTCTTTTCAAATAATGGAGGAATATTCCAGTTGCGAGCGCGAATATTCATTGGATTCATGACTCACTTCCACATAAATGTAGTCTAAACTCGCGCGCGCGCTTTCGTGGCTTATGCGGAATTCCGACAGCTAGATAGAAACCAAGATCTCAATTAATAATGTCCATCATAATGATCGCTCGACCCATAATGGTGGTTCCGCGTCATGTACGAATTTGACCCTTGTTGAAATTAGGCATACGTCGCGGTACCGTAGCATTTAGCAGTCAACCGGATCTGGAGCCCGGCGATCCCAGACAAAGCCTGGCCGACCTTTACAAGCTACACCGTCGCCGGGAGACCGAGGGTCCAAATCGGCTGGGCGTTTTTCAACGACTCTTCAGTCTCTTCGGCAGCAGACCGAGTAGCAGAAAGACCTCCACAGCATCGTTCACCGGTAAGAGAAAGCGCTAAAGAATGAAAGAATAGAAGCACTTTACACCTTAAAGCGATGTGATATAGACACGATCTAACTATATATATATATATATATATATATATATATATATATATATATATGTATATTGCAACGTTAGAAGCGAGTTTTCTCTCACAAAGGAACATTTTTACAAAAGCACGTCGTTGCAACTGCGGAAAGAAATAAAAGTTAAAATTGGAATTGGGTCCGTCTGTCTATTGTATAGGAATAATTTCCTCTTTTTGTTCAGTCGTGAAATGCTTGCGAGAAATAAATGTAAATTATTTGAATTCAATTCATGTTGCGGTCCATCGTTCGTGAATTGATGGAAAAGAGAGGAAGGGAGGTTATTGCGTATTATATAACATATAGCATATATAGGTTTCATATTTTGATAAATGCAGTTTGTTTTCCTCTTTCGCTCTCGCATTTCCTATAATTCATCCACATATTTAATATACCTATGCAGCTTATCTTGCTTATATTACCTTCATTAGGGGTTGCATCAGCGCTTCGAGTCCATATGGGCTACATCGCTGGTTTAGTGCCCGGCGCGAAAGCTGCCTCTACTTGCCAAGTCGATGCCCAAGGCACTCATTCGCCTCATACACGATGCGGTTCAGGACCAATAATTAGCATTACTAGCGAGGAAGACCGTAGGTTAAGCTTAGTAGGACTACGTCGCAAGGAAAGTAGCGAGCCTAAAGTAAATTTCAGTCTACCGCCACGTAAGTGACTTTTCAATATATTATCTTAATTAAATATGCATTTTATTTTAAACATTTTTACCTTTACAGAAATATCACGTACGTTGTAATTTTACAGCTTCTATAAATTCATATATTTATTCATTAAATTTTATATTCAATTTCGATACAAAAACATCGTTTTCTTTCTCAAAAAGAGAAAAAAAAGATGTGGTTTTTATGTCTATTTTATTGCATAATATATCTGAAACAATTAATGTTAGAAACAAATTCTCAAAATTGCAAATGTAAATAAATGAAATGAGACAATGGACTAATGGGAATTGGCGCTGTAGTAATTGCGCTATTATTTCATGAATTAAATATTACAAATTTGTGTATAAAAATATAGACGGTTCGGCTAATCTTTTAGCAATCTTCAGTATAACGTTACAAAAAATGTGTAGATGCTTCAATATGATTTTACAAAAAGTATGTAGATGATATTAATGTTCATGCTTATAATTCCTTTAGTTTAAATCTTGACAACGAGCATGTCTCACATGTTTCACACCTTCGCTCAATTTATAACGCTATAACTCAATTTTTCTATTAAAAACTATTTGTTCTTATATATTGACTATACAATCACAATCGGTACAATGTACTTGATAAGTATGCGGCTAATATAATGTAATTTAATCCAGTGAAGTGAGTTAATTATTTTTCTATGTTTAATCTCATTCGTTTTAAATTCTGACCTCGTTGTCTTTAAAGATCAATCAATCGACTGGTACTATCCAGCTGTCTAACTGGTATGGGATTGCATGGAAGAATTCGCCTCATGACTACTCATTTACGTTAACTTATATCATCGACTTTTTGAAACCTTATACTGAAGATGACTAAAAGATTAGCCAAAACTTCTATATTTTTATACACACATTTATAATATTTGATTTATGAAATAATAGCGCAATTACTATGACACTAATTTCCATTAGTTTATTTCATTTATTTGCCTTTATAATGTATCTTGTAATAAATAAAATTGTGTAAATTCATAAAGACGTTCTGAAGAGAAAATTTCTAAATTCAAACATTGCGATGTTAAATGTGTTTCAGAGACGAGCACGAGCCAGTCATCTTCTCGAGAAAAGATACGCGGCTCACCTCGGTTTCCTCATCGAATAATTCCAGCGAACAGTTTAAGCGCCATTGCACAGGGTACATCGGTTACGAGACCGCATCGTTGGCATTCGATGGATGATGCGACGAAACCGAAGGTTACCCAAACAACAACTCGTGGTTCATGCAGTCCCAATTCCGACGTGTGGACCGCGAGCGAGGTCAAGGTTTCTTTCAGCGAGGCCAATACTGTCAGAGTCAAGAAACCACCGGATTCTTTAGCCTTAACTATCCCCATAGATTCAAAGATGAGTCCAATTGATACAAGATTGGGCAGCGATCTGAGAAAGCTATTCAGAGAAAACGACAGCGAAGAGGCAGTCAGTCCCGCTGAACACGAACTGAAGACGATGCAGTCGAGTTCGTCGTCCTCTTCGTCCATGAAAATCGGTGATTCTGCATCCTTAAAGAATGATTCCACCCCAGAGACTCAACACGATACCGTACCGAACTTCCGTCAAGAATCAAAGCCTCGTCCAACGAGTCCAGTGATCTCGGTAATCGATATAGATAACCCAGGGGAGGAATTGAATACTGATGTCGGTACTTCTTGCGAAGAGAAGCGATCGACTCCTGTAACGTAAAATATTGTGCACGTAACAATTTCGTCTAAGTGATATAAAGTGTATTAAAGTTTAAGAGAAAAGATATATGAGGGAGAAACTTACATTGATTTTCTCATGTTCTACTTACAACATCTAATACAATATTTCAAAGTCCTTCCGAAAGTGGGGCAGCGATTCTATCAAAATTCCTAATTACCGTAGCCGCTTAGACAATCTAACACGAATTGAAAATTTCTATTTAGATGTTTCATGTGATAGATGAAGGAAAATTATCATGCAGCATGATAAGAGATAATTAAAGTAATTAGGGAAGCATTATATATTAGGATTTTCGTAACAGAGTCTGTGCAAAGTATGAAAATTATTAGGTGTTGGAATTAATTCGTAGCGTTTTACAAGTGATGGGAAGTACTTTCATTAATGTATTTTTTAATGCTCATGTGAAATAAATAACATTCTTTCATTAAAAAACGCTACGAATTAATTCCAACACCTAATATAAATAATAATAATAATAATAAAATATAGCATACATTAATTAGCTTTAAATCAATATGTCAAAAACTGAGTAGATCTTTCGATAGTCAATTCAAAATCCAACGTTAAATAGTGTTAATGTTATTTAACGTTACAATTATTTATTAAGCGTTATATGATTCAGTCGGAAACTGTGCAATGGAACGCTATATAAAATCGACATTGTCAATGCAATATAGATTACCAAAGGGAAAAGACAATATGAACATCCGGCTCAACTTGACGTGAGAATTGACTTTATTCGTGCTCAAATCAATAAGCGGAATAGTGCGTCATGATTGTGCGGAGACTCTCCAAAGTGGCGTATGTGTAAACTAAATGTGATGATCATGAACCAATCGCAATGTAATCTTAAACATGTGTGTTCGCTAGTAACTGTGCCAAAAAAAAAAGAGAAAAAAGAAAAGAATAGCAAATTTTAAGACCCGTAAGAGTATATGTTTGTCTTGGAGGATTATAAAAGGGACCAACATCTATGATATCCTTCTATTTTTTTTTGTAATGGAATAATAAATTGAGTAATCTTGGCCCCCTTCTGATATAACTGTGTCATAAAAAAGATTGTTTTCGAAAATGCACTAGTTTTACCTTACTTTATAATAAGCAAGAAGAGTAACAGAGATCAAAATGGGAAACTTCAACATCACTTTAAAATATTCTATTTGTAATTAATGATATATTCATATCGGATATTCCAACATAGAATACTTTTACAACTCTAAAACTCTTAAAGTATTTTAAAAAGGACAAACTGTAAATACCCTTACGGGACTGCAATCAAAGTGTTCAGTGCCCCAAACCCTTTCTCTAGTACCTGCGCTCATGTGCAATGAAAATATATCTGCTCGAAAAAGCGATTTAAAATAAGAATGCCACATTTTATTTGTAACATACGTGAACATGTATTGAAACGTACCGATATTTTCATGCCACCGAGTATATACGTATAAATATGTAGATAAGGCAAGTAGTGAGGAAACGGTTTCCTTCCAAAATCTTGCTATCCGATTGGTTTCGTAACTCGGATATCTTGATGTGTCAATCAATAAAAAATACTTTACCGATTAAGCAATAATCAGCATTGTGCAAATAAGAATGATATAATATATAAAGAACTATATATATTCTATTCATTTTTGTTTTATTACATTGAGCATCCATCCCACAGTCCTTTAATAAGAGACGATTAATGCGATAAATGTTCACTGATATAAGAATTTTTCATTCTTATATACCAAAGTCAGAAAATATTTAATTAATTAAATATAATACAAAAGGTATTACTCCGTAAATGCATTATACTCCGTTACAATTATTTACATTTTCTTATATCTTATATAAATCATCATACTTTGAATTAGGAGAGAGATTGTATCTCGAATATCAAATCAATCAGACTAAATAGATCTTACTAACTGGTGAACAAGCAATGTCCCGAAAAATTATGTTTTTCGATATTGTTTCGATTATGCTCTAATTTTTGGAATTATTGTAAAACTTTACGAAACACATTGTCGTCTTAAATTTCAGTAGTTTAACGTTTCGGGACATTACATATGTCTATTTACATATGTCAAATATTTAATACTTACATAAAATTATATATATTTAATACTTACATTAAAACTTAAAAAAACATAAAAATTATGATAAGAATTATTATTCAGAATAAGTGAACTTACAGCAAATATTAATATAAATTCGAAGGATATATAAAATATATAAATGTATATGTATATATGTATATGTAGATATATTTATACATATAAATATTTATAAGACTCATAATCCGATATATAATATATATATATTTACTAGAGTAATATTATATATTATTTATAGACATAGAAACTACATACATATAACATAGCAAAATATTATTTAACAAAAAAAATGATAAATTAGAATATCAAGCTTTTTGTTGCTTTTTGTCAGACTTATCTATTATCTAATATTCTATTACTATTTCGCTCACGTTACGTCTTAACGAATAATAAATCATTTTCTACCTGCTTACCTAAATAGTATCATAAAAAAAGTAATATATTACAAGGTAATAAAAAAAGAATTCTAATGGTTCACTAATGCAATATTTAGTGATAATAATGAAGGGTTTGGCGCACAAATATACAGAAATGAGCATATAAGTAAGATTAATGAATCCATCATATTACAACATTGCTCCCTTTTACATATCTTCTTTCTTTTATACGTTTCATCTTTTGCAACTATATTGCCGCCTAAAATAATCACATAATTGATAATTAAACATTTACATAATTTGATAATTATGAAATCAATAACGTCACTTTCAATAAATGAGAATTTAATTACATTAATTACTTAATTACTTACACTAATTTTTTCCAAGATGGTTTCCACCGGTTTGTCTTGTTTTACAGTCTCCTTTGAATCTTTAATATTTTGCTTACTCTCCTCCACGTTGGCCTTTTTTTCCAAAGCATTTCTCGCCTCTATCCTCTTACGATTCAAGAAAGCCATACCATGCACCCTTAAATGCTTGTCTACTGCAGCTTTATCTTCGAAAACTGCCATACAGACATAGCACTGATTAGCTACCGTTGTTTTCTCTTCCGTTTGCAAGTCACTGTCAAGGCTAGGAGCGTAAGAGGGATTTTGATTCATATAATTGAGAGGATCTTCTATGCCGTGAAAAGCTTTAAGATGCATCTGCAAGCTAGGTGCGACCACAAAGTTCTCGCCACATTCTAAGCATATCAGGTAACGGCCCTTTAGTCGATGATTGGCAGCAATATGCTCTCTCAAATTGGATATGTCAGAGCATTGTTGACCACATTTCTTGCATATAAAATTACCTTCATCGTCCTCTGCCGTTTCTTGCTTGACACATAATCCTACTGGTGGGTTTGTATCCTTTATTTCTGTATGTTTTCTCTGCGTCCATCGACGTTTTCTTTTAGTTGCAGATAAAGTGTTATCCGATTTCCGTTTCCTGTTATTAATAAATTGTTTATAGTCGCCATTAATAAAGTTATGTGACATCCGTGATAATCGTGGAGTGATTATCGTCACTTTGTACTCATCTGAATGCTTTTCACGAAAGTGCGTCTCCATTATGAATTGAGAAGTATTAATCCGTTCTTTACATAAGTGGCATAGATAATCAACAACTTCCTTTTGCGATCCTAGAGCGATACGCATTTTTGAATTATCAGTTCTTTGGACGAAAGATTTCAATCTTGAATTTGAGTCATTAGTCGGCTCATTTTCCGACTTAATTTCCGTAGGTTTAAGTAAATGCTGTGGAATCCTGGCAAGCGGAGGAGGTTTTGGCATAAATCCCATGTTGCTTGCATTTTCATCTTTTGTCTGTGTATCGCACATTTCTGCTTTAATGAGTGGTTCGATGTTCGATTTACATATTGTTTTAACATCAACTATTTTTATATAGTTATCTGTAGTTGCTTCGGATATGGAACTTGAAACTTTTTCATTTGATACAATTGACGAATTTGGAATACCAACTATGTCCGTTAATAAAGGCTTTTTCTCACATTCAGAGATGTGTGAAGTATTCATTATCAATTCGGTATCTTTACCAATCTTTATTATCTCTGTTGTCTTTTTCTTGTTATTAGATTTGCTATCATTTAATTCCATTACTGTTTCTTCATGTGGGACCATTTTTCCGTCACTATTAACTATAAGTTGAAAAAAAGGAGAATTAGACTTCGCCTTCGTTTCAGTTAAAATTTTTGTGATTGCTTTCTCAGGTTTGGATGGCTTTAAATCATTCATCGATACAACGCTGACTATTTTTGGCAATAATTGTCCTTTTTCCTTATCATCAATGTTCTTCACTACTTGTGAACTTTCGTTAACCTTCTTGGTATCTGTAGGCCATATATGTTCCATATTTTGAGAGCCACGTTCAAATATTTCTGAACTAATAGTTTGAGTATTCACGATTTTAGGTACTATGGTACCACTCAAAAGAGATTTTTCAGCATTTAAAATTAGAGCTCTTGTCATTTTAAAACCAAAAATTAAAGTAAATGCTTTATCGCTAAGAATTTTTGATAAGGATTCTGCATGATTGTTTCGTAAATGAGTGTTCAATAGCATCGCCACATGTTTATTATCTGTAGTTATTAACTGGCAAAAAGGGCATTTAAACCATACTAATTTTCGAATTACAGGGTTCTTCTCCAAATATGGCATGAAATTCTCGCAACGTAAGATTACATTACTTAATTTATATATTACTAGTCGCACTGGCTTCTGCTGTGTCCTTATCGGATGTGTCTCTGTACGATGTTGTATGTACTCATTATATGAGGCAAATACCCGATTACAAACTTCGCAACCGATCTTTGTATTGCAATGCATGATAACAAAATGTCTGGTGATCGATTCTAAATCTCTAAAACCATCTATTTCGCAAATTTTACAAGCAAATGTGATCTTTCTCAATGTATGAAAGCAAACAGTCCATGTGTGGACTTCTAAAGATATAGGAGACTTAAACTTGGAATCGCAGTCTGGACAAACAAAAGGTTTTTTCTTTTTATGGAAGTTTTGATGCGCGACAAACCGCGAAACACTACCTTGGTAAGATTGACAATCTTGACAAACTTCTTTATAACAAGAACAATAATCATTCTCATTCATAGCCAATTTTGAAAAGCCAACTATATATGATTCAGGTTTCCTATATCTATTGCACGATAGACATCTATGTTCTCGATTTACCTTCGTTTCCCATTCGTTTAAAATTATGTCATCGTTTATTTTCTCATCCTGTATATTTTTGTTAGATTTATTGAGACATTCTTCTAATAAGCATTTGATAGCATTAACAGCTCTTAATTTTTCTTGAAAAACGTGGTCTGATATGAAATTCATGACATTTTTCATTTCATCAGTAATATATTGTAAATGCTCCAGCCGTTTTTTCAATTCCAAGCTATTCATTTGATAAAATTCATTAAACATTTCTCGTCTATATTTTGTTATTACATCACACACAGCAAGAAGGCTTTCTTTCGCAATACGATCTACTAATTTTACATCCATATAAAGATCTCCATTATCTTCTTTAATCAATGATATTATTTCCGACATATATCTCGGATGCATGGCAGATACTGGAATTAAATGCGAAGGCATTTTTTGTAATTTTGGCATAATTGAAGTTTTGTTAACATGTGATTCATTATTGGATAATTTAGGAGATGGCGAAGGTGTTGAGATGGAAATATTGTTGGGAAATAAAGTAGTTTGTTGTGTGCCGTTTTCGACTTCGTTAGAATTAGTAGGCTTTAAAACATTTTGCTTTGAAATGTTATGTTCAGACGTCAGTTGTTTCGTAACTTTCGTGGTGTTTTTTATACGTTTAATGACGTACTTTTGTCCGTTACTTATTATAATTTTTTCATTCGATTCTTGTTTCTTGACATTGGAATAAGATCTCTTCTGTATTGATGTATTGGAATCGCTATTATCTACTACTGAGTTACTTGAATTTGTTTTAGTAGTCAATTCATTCTTGCTGTGAGATATGACATTATATGAATTCTGTCCAACGAGAACTATTTTCTGGTTGGAAATAAGATGAGATGGAAATTGGTTAATTATTGTAATATTCTTTGGATCTTGGACATTTAATATCTTATTATTTGATGTTTGAAGATTTTGTGTAGACTGATTAGTCTTAATTATTGAACTTGTCTTAGCAGAAAATGGGATACTAATCTTAAATGAATTGTTCATAATTGTGTTAACGCTAGTATTAGTTATATTACTAGGATTACTAGACTTACTAAGTATGTTCTCTGTAGTTTTTTTTATAACATTTTCATGAATCATATTTATTTCGTGTGAATTGCGATCCTTAGTTTCATACATCATTTTATTATTTATTTTGATAGTATTAGCTGAGCGATAAGTTTTTAACTGTTGTGTACTCTTATAATTTACTGGTATTTCTGGTTCAAAATATTGTGAAGTAGGACCGCAATCCACAAAAGCAATATCAGTTGATGTACATGGATTATCTTCATTTTCTACGATATTCTTATCTTTGATTAAATCAACAGAATTATTTATATTTTTATCTGTGGAATCGTTATCAATAAATTCAATATCTGAGGAATTTCTAATATTATACGTAACGTGAGAAGAATTGGAATTCGTAAACATATCGGTAATTGTCTTATAGGAGGGTTTGAATAATTGTCGACCTTGGTACTTATCGACAATTTCCTTTATCTTAGCGTTATTACTTTTGCCATTAACCAGTTTCCACCAATTATCTTGCAAGTTATGCTCCTTTAACCAATCTATTATATGTATGCGTAACAAAAATGCCACTTCCATAAGTGCTTCGCACAGTATCTCAAATTCAGAAGACCAATCACTGCTCATGTCAATAGGTAGAGGAATTAACATTAAATCACCCATATTTACCATGCTTAATTGATGCATTTTCATGTGATCAATAAATTGGCACTGGTTGTAGAATATTTTTATAACTCCCACTCGTAACTGCCTACTTGAAATACTACCTCTTGATATTAAATATGCGCGTTTTTTACTATCTTTTTCTAAACATTCAGAACATTTTGTATAACCTTTCCTGACTGGATGATTACATACTGTATCGAAACAATAACGACACCAAAGCCCTAAAATCCAACAATGCCGTGCATTGTGCTCCTCAAAACTGCTTTGAAAACGAAAACTGAAACAAAAATCATCCGTACACGCGTTATAGTTATATAATAAAATAAATCATAAAATTCCATCGCATTTTAACAATTGTTTTAGCAATTGTTAAAATACTTTATTTCAACTCACCAATCTTTGCAATGTCTGCACACATATAATGGACCAGATTCTACAATATCTTCGCTCAAGGATGCTGGTGGTTCTGTTGGCATGAAAGGTAAACAATGCTGGCTAAATACAACATCCTGTATTGCTTTGTGATATTCTAGTCCCCATTTGTCCCCAACATTTTTATT
Organism: Acromyrmex echinatior; assembly: GCF_024713525.1. Classification (NCBI taxonomy): domain Eukaryota; kingdom Metazoa; phylum Arthropoda; class Insecta; order Hymenoptera; family Formicidae; genus Acromyrmex; species Acromyrmex echinatior. Next base: position 10,867,844 of record NC_141865.1, on the reverse strand, counting down.
CTTATGCACTTTTGGTCCAATGCGTACGGACCGTGTACTAAAGCGATCCTGAAAACAAATTGTCTATCTTGGATAAAAGATATTAAATATCATTTTCATATTGAGATACAGTTTTATAGTTTTATATTAATAAATCCTGTAAGATTATATTAATTGTAACTATCACAATGATCAATGTTTTCACAATATCACTACATAAGATACTAGAATAGGCTTCCCCCTATATATTTATTAACTCTATTAATCAACACCATGAATGCACAAGTTTTTTATTTATGGAATTTAAAGCCAATTTTATCATGGATATTTGTTACAGCATATCTGTCATATATGCAACTCAATAAAAAAATTGACATATTGTTCTCTCTCTCTTTCTCTCTCTTTTGTCTTTACATATATTTGATTTTTTACCATAGATATTTGTTATAGCATATCTGTTATATATGGAATTCAATGAAATGAATTAACACATTGCTGCAAATCACAAGATGTATGTATATCTTTCAGCCATGATGTCTCTTGATTTCTTGAACGTAAGCACTCTGTCGATAAAATAGTGCATGATAGGGCTGCCATAGTGGAAAGTCATTGAAACAATTTGTGCTTGGTCACAACGATTTAGCCATAGACGTCTATGGCGTTAATTAATATTTTATTAATGTCAATTATGCAGCCTAATGAAAATTTTTACATTGTAACTTAGCATGATATAATAATGTAATGTAGAGATCAATACCATTGGTTTCACAGGATAATCACTGAATTTTTTATGGTGCTATTGATTGGAGTAAATCCAAATAAGAAATCCTTCAATCCAAAGATCCTGAAATTTATATGGGGATATTAGAGGTGTGTTTCATAATGCAATTTGTTACAGTTGGATGCATGTGCTCTGATAAATAAGTTAGGATACTATCAAGATATAACATACATTTAGTAATAAAATAAGTAATTACGGTCAACAAGCAAAAAAAGTTAATTAAGTTAATATATAATATACATTTCTGTGAATATAGTTAATTGTTTAAAAGATGATTTATATTTTTATATATCTTCTACAGGGACTGTAAAGTGTTGATACCCTGGTGGAAATAAATCACTGAAATCATTAAAATCTATGTCAATTGACCCAATTCAGTATAAACTGAAATGAGTCAATTGATATAGATTTCACTGATTTTCAATGATTTCAGAGATTTATTTCTAGCAAGGTATGTATTTAAGTGACATTTAACAGTTTACAGTTCTTAAAATCTGACTGGATCTATATAATATATTTATATTTACATATTTGTATGTAACAATCTAAATTACATCCAAAAAGAGAGAATTACCTTCAATATGTATCATACCTGGCAATACAAATATGGAAACTAAAGCTACTTATTGAATAATGTTATTTGCTTTCCTTAAACAATCATTTACATTAACAATATCTCACTCATGATATCACGTGACACCTGAAACAAAGTAGATAACATTTTATTTATTAATATTATGTCCCACAGCATAAATATTCGTTAGGATATATCCATACAAATTTGCATAACTGCATAAACATAAGCATAAAGAAAATTATCCAATCGCACTTTATGTGTGACTTTTATGTAAGAGAAATACAAATGAGTAATTTTCTTTATGCATATGTTTATGCGGATATGCAAGTTTGTGTGAATATATTCTTACAATGTGAAATAATGCCTGTACTCATAAGGTCTGTTTTCTGTGACTGAATTGAATAAACTTTTGGAAAGGTAAGATAGGTATATGTTTGATATTTGTTAAGAGTTCTAGTGCAGGAACAGAAAACAGACCAATAAACCTTATATTTGAGGCATTCTTAAATTTATTTTGAGATGTTTAGTAGTCAACAAAATAATTTATAGGGTTATCTAAAGATAAATTTATAATAAAGGAAGCCTTAAATATAAGGCTTCACTATGAATATAGGCACAATCTCAATGAAAAGAATCATGAGTGAGATATGTGCCATGTCCACATATGTAAGAAACTAAAATTCTTAATATTAGAGCCTGACATAATCTTTCTATTAAAGTCCTGTTTATATCTTATAATTAGATTACAAAAAAGTACTATTATAAAACGTAATTAGTACCTTTTCACACGAAAGACTTGCAACTTTTGGAGACCTGCAACTGTTGCAACTATATCTAACCTCGTAATATGCTAGAGTGCGCTAGTTTCGGGAAACTAACATTTTACACGAAGAAGCACGAGTGCACGAGACGTAGTATTGGCTCGGTAAAATGTTTCAGATATCGGATATAATAACGAACAAATTATGCGATTTTTTTTTTTTATAAAAATGAATAAAGTTGCGTTTATAACAATACATATCGATTAAGTATTGTCAGGGACACACGCTACTATCATTACAAAATAAATATTCTTATATTAGAATAATGTATTATATAATAAAGGAAAATAATTTATGATAAATTATATAGGTTATTAACGCATATTTTCAATTCTTTCTGATCCTTTCATTTTTTTATTCAGGACAAAGTAATGAGATTGGCGGAAAAATTTTTACGAAAAACTCATCGATTGAAACAAGATATTAGAAATTTTTAGTTTTTCATAGATATTTATAATGGGACGTAGAATGGCGTCACTTTCATTTGTTTGGAAAACCAAGAAATCCTTTGCCCTCAACGCCACTTTACGTCAGATTACGAATATCTACGAAAAACTATAAGAATTTCTAAGACAAACAGACTACATTCTACGTTCCACTACAAGTATTTACGAAAAATTAAAAATTTCCAAGATCTCAATCTATGGTAATTTTTCTGTAGTAAAATAAGACCCTTTCCAGATATTAATTTTTTTTCTTATTACCTACGACAATGATGCGAAACTGCAAGCCGAATGCAATTCACCTGTGAATTTTTTAATTAAACCGATCATACAATGTCCTCTTTGTTTTCTATCTTTCTTGCTTTTTACTTCTTTGCGATTATTTTATCGAGAATGTTTCTTGCCATGTTTCTTCTGAAGTTTGTAAATTTTATTTTGAGCGACAGAAAATGAGAAATAAGAGATAAAAAAACAAGAGTCCATAGTCCATTTTTAATCTCAAACAATGTCTTAAGATACTAATAGGCTCTCTGATTGGTTCATACGTTAACTTAAGCCATCTCAAATCTTGAGCAACGTCTATGGATTCCGCTCAAGATATAAGAAAGCAAAAAAACAAGAAACAAGAAATCAAAAACACATTATTGAATAGGTTTCATGATCGACAGGCTCATTTTCATAGCTGAAAATACAAAATTATATTTTCTGTAATTACATTTCATGAAAAAAAATAACTACAAGTTGCTTTCCATTTTTACACAAGTGATACCGAGTCTAAAATTATGCAAGATATTTTATATTCAGATAATGACATACTTACTGATGAATTAGTTATTGTATAACAGGTTTATAATCTCACTTTTTATAACAAGCGAATTAACAGTGTTTTAGGCTGGCGTGGCAATAGATTGATGATGTTACATGTTCTACGTTTTACCAACAGTAGAGTGTCATTGACTACGTTCAACACTCAGCAAACTGCAGCGAACTCAGTAGTTGAATGAGCTACTCTATTGATGTATTCTTCTAACTAAGCTAAAAGTCTGATAGGATGATCTAGAAGAATACACACCTTCTTTGAGATCTTCTAAGTAGAGATTGGCTAAAACTCCGGCTTGTGAAACCGGAAATGACGTGTTTTGGAAATGTGCGTTTATGGTGCGTCCGGGGAGACACTATTAGTGCTACTTCTATCATTCTATCTTCGTTGTTTATTAGAAGGATAAAATAACAAATAGTGTTGATAGTATCTTCCCCACCGCACCTTAGAGATCCTCTAAAAACGTGGGGTACGTATTTCCAAAATATTATTTCCAGTTTCACATCATGCAGGGGCTTTGGCCAATCTCTACTTAGAGAATCTCTACACTTTCGAGTTTCGATTCGATTCTGATGACGCAATTATAATATATACAGCAGCGCAACTCTCTCGACACCTTTGATATTAGTATTGCCAAAATGGAATACACATGCGCGAAATTAGTAAGTTCCCTAGTAACGCCATCTGAATTTCTTTCTCAGTTGCTCTTTATTTTTCCTTTATCTCTCTCTCTCTCTCTCTCTCGGTTTATATGCACATGAAATTTTTTTTTAATCTAAATGTAATAAAACTAAAAGAAATAGATTCATAATTGTAATGCATTGCAAAATAAAAAAAAATACAAAAATAAGAAAAAATATAAAATTATATAAATGTTGTATGATACGAATATTGTAAAAATATTTTAATTAACGACTGCGACACACGATGCTTGTTTTTCTGTTAGATTGCTTGTGTTTTAGTAAATTATTAGAATTGCATCACATAGAACGCAGATTTTCTAGCTAAAACGAAAGCAATCCAGCAATTATATATATCACTCACAGTATTTAAGAGACTGAAATTAGCGTGTTTGCAGGTATGCAAACTTTGCACTAGGTCTGTGTGCGTGTGATATTTCAGTTAATTGTTCACCTCTCATTGAATTGTTGTCTTATTTCCGGTTTTGTTGCTAATGAGTTTTGTAACAGCAATTTTGCTGACGCCTAATCATTTGCAAGCTACTAATGACTATTGTATTTTATTTTGTTATGTCTATTGTATCATATTATAGTCTATTGTATCATATTTTATCTATTACTCTGTTAACATGTAGTTTTTCTCATAAAACTTCGCAAAACTAAATTAAACTAATTAAACTAAATTAATCATGATTTTCTTTTCTTCTATGTTTTTCTCTGATTCGTATTTCAGCTATTCTAACATTTAAATGACTCTGAAAGAGAGAACGAAAAAAGAAAGAAGTGATATAGAAGTTTAGATGGCGTTACTTATTTATTTCGCGCATACGCACTCCATTTTGGCTAACATAAAATCAGAAGAGTAATCCTCCATTTAATCTTTAGAACTAGAAAAAGATGAAGAGTAAGTTGAATCGAGATTAAAGTTAATCTACATTGGTGGAAACAGACCTTAGTTTTTCTTCCTGGGAACGCATGATTTCTACGCAAAGCGACTTCCACTCCACCTCCCCCCTGCTTGGGGACGCACGACTTCCATGCAAAACGACTCCCATCCTACGTTTTCTCTCCTCTTGCTAGGAATGCATTTTGCTCTTCCCAGCAAACGAGAATAGATTGAAATGAATTGAAATGGATTCGGATTTTCAGAAATATTGATTCACAAATGTTAAAATGTATGCTTTTCAATCCTGAATGCATTTTTATACATTTATAGAAATTGCATGGAGCATATCTCTATGCCTTTCAATCTAAAAATAATATTAATTTTTTCTGTGCAACACATACAACAAACATTGTGAATACTATTCAATTAAAAATTTTGAATAGGAAATGCAGTTTTTCAATCCAAATGAATCCAATTGAATCCAATTGAATCCAATTAAATCCAAAAAAAGTATTCGCTATTTATATATATATATAAAATTTTTATATATATAAAATACGCATTCGGATAGAAAAAAATTTCAATCCATTTTAATCCATTCTCGTTTACTGGGCGATGCTAGATATGCTTTATAGTGTTTGAAGCATCAAATAAACCGCAGTCATATGTGAACCGAAAATTTCTAAAACTGGCTCTTTAAACATAGAGCCGTATTCAGAACGCGCTTATAACGATGTTAGCGCGCTAACGTGCTATAATTTACGTCATGCATATTATAGAATTTTAGAGATAAAACGTGCTTTTATCGATAAAATCATCATCTTTTAAATAGGTTGCGCGAATCATTGATCTACGGAATATTTGAAACTCTTTTCATTTTGCCGAATAGAATTCCAAGGGTGCACATTTTATGCGTTGAAAAGAGATTATGGAAGATTTTATAGAAAATTATTAATTTTAAATAAGGAAATCTTCTTTTTTAAGATTCTTTTTTTGGTCCCTTCTCAATACTAACCTCTTACCTCTGCTGAAATCAATGTTGTATCGTTTGTCTTCCCGCCAAAGAATTATGTCCGCTTGCAGCTACGCCACTTGCGGTTGCAGAATCTACAATCTATGACAATCTATGGCCGCTAAAGTTGTACAGAGACACAACGAAGTCGTCTGGTGATTGTTGGTTGCGCAATTGTGAAAAATGCCGTTTTATCAATATAATTCATTCACTGGCAAGCTTAAGCCGTCCACCAATTTTCAGCCACTGTATCCTATTGTAAGTAAGGATGCACCTAATCTGTATCTCGCACACGAAAAAATTCATCGATTGACTGCTCGATTTCTGTACATCTCTGTCTGAGGATGTCGCCAAATTGCTCGTTTCATTGTTTCTGTGGAATCTCAGTGCTCGCTTTGCTTTCTTGAGTGTGTCCTTCAGATCGATCGTCATTTGATTATTAGGTCCGATTTTATCGAACGTAGAGCAGTGATTCGGCCATGTCGAGTACCTGCGTTCATGTAACATCTTTATCAGAGCTTGCATTGACATAATATGCTATAATTAACTAACGTAATGAATGAAGTTTATACTAGCTTGTATATTATCTTAAATTGATCTATCATACGTTAACCTTAATACTTTGGAAGCAAAATGATCAGTGTCTTACATATAAATACATAAAAAGTCTATATTCTATAAATACATTTTTAGATATATATAGAATATAGAGAATATAATATATAGAGAGAGAAAAAGACAGAGAGAAAGAGAAAAACAAAACGATCCTAGTTGAAATAGTTGACATACTGTGTTCAGCAGAAAAGCAGCTTTACAAGCTGTTGTAAAATTCTTCAACTATGCATGGCGAACCATAACTATGTTTATGTGGCACTCTCTTAGATTGCGATCGAGTTACCGCTACGAATGCTTCGAAGCATTTTTTGATTGATCAATTAGTAAAATTCTTTTTTCCGATTGATTAATCAAATGCTTTGATGCATTCGTAGTGGCAACTCGACTATACCCTTAGTTAAGTTTAATAATATCTGTATAAAACTAGCTAATCAGTCATTCCATTCTTCACAGAAATAGCTATGATTCGTCAGTTTCATAACTACAGATGTTATTAAATTCGATTAAGGATGCCGTGTAATATATGATTGTTTTATACATTTAGATCTATAACAAATTAAAAGCAAAAATAAATCGTATTGAGGAATTTTACAATAGTTGCAAAGCTGCTTTCTCTGCTGAATGCAACCATTAATATTTTCATTCAATGTATATGTCCAAGTAGCGCTTGGTTAATGCTTTGTAAACACTGTGTGCTACTGTGGATACAATAAATAAACATACTTATAAAATAAATAAGTAGTCAACGTTTTATGTTGTTTCAGTCTCCTCTTCCTTTACAGAAATCAGAGCCAATAATAATTTATGATTCCATCAAGACAAAATCTTTAACGGTTACGCCTAAATCAGATTATTGCACTAGTAAACCAGCCACCCTTGACCCAAAATTGTGGGCAAAGTACAAGCATTATGGGGTAAGTATACATAACGATAATTTTCAGCTGCAATTAGATTTTAAACACAGATTTACGTTTGATCTTGTTTGCAGGAAGCATTGAAAAAGGATGTACCAATATACTTGGCAGGTGGCAGAAAAGACAGGATAGTGTTCGGAGCTGTAGTTGCATACGTTGGTTTTTGTACAGCTAACTCATTCTATTTTATTGTAAAGGAAGTATTCTTTAAAAACTAAGCGGGTATTATGTAGATAATAAATTGTATAGACTCTTCTGGCATTGCGATTCTGTATTGGCATTGCAAGTGTTAATGATAGAAAAAAATAAAAAATAATTATATTAAATTAAAATGTTTATTTATTGTTATACTTTCTATCACTTTTACGTTTTCGAATATTCAAAGTCTTGTATATGAAATTATAAAAGTAGATTTTGTGTAAGAGAAAATTTGTTTTGATATGTTATATAATATTATCTAGTTTTTATCGTACTGTAAGGGAGATAAGATTTTTATAAAAATTGTGATGTATAAAAAAACCATAGTTAATTTAGTTTTTATCACGATGTAAGAAAATACCATAATTTTTATAATTCTGTTATACATAAAGATCTATTCTTTTTTGAAGAATTCTGGACTAGTTCTGAATTTAGTGTAATAAGTTAGAGTGAAACAAATTATAACTGACACTTTAAATTAAAATATGTAAAATATCTAGCTCGAGATTGCTAAGCAAAAATTAGTGATTAGAAAGATTAAAAAACACGAGCAATGTTTATTGGATCTTTAAAATTAAACTAGTTTTTTATCTATAAATTAATCGGGAACATTTGTCTTCTTTTGAAGATGACTTTAGTAATAGATATTTTAATTTTGGACTTTGTTTTTCCTTGCTATCCAACGATGAAATAGTCTAATTCTTAATGTGTTGCAATAAACTAGTTTAATTTTGAAGTTTAATTTTTCAATAAACGTTGCTCGTGTTTTTTTATTTTTCTAATCATTAATTTTTGTCTCACTCTAACTTATTGCACCATTGCAGTTCAGGCTATCGATTATGTATCATCAGGCTATTGAAAATGTGAAAAGTGAAATTTTTTTTTGTATGCATGTATGTATATGTACATTCACATATCATAATAAATTTTTTATTTTTCACGTTTTCGCTTTAGGAAAAAAGATACATAATCGATATCCTAAACTACTCTAAACTTGCATGCACTTAGCATCCTCTCGACAAGGAATAAAGTATAGGAATAAAAGTCATAGACGTTTTTCACTGGCAGAGCTGGTTGTATACAAATCGATGTAAAGATGTACGTTTAATAAATATAGTATGTTTAAAAATATAAAAACGAATTAAACTGCGAAATCCCCAATACATTTTATTGTGCTATTTGATAAAATATACATAATTTATTAATTGAGACATCTCACATTCAGATTAGATTAGTGTATAATAGCGTTAATGCGCACTGAGTGTGCATCAGTTCTGTTAGTGAAAAAACGCTATCAGACAACAATTTGAAGGTTATGTTTTCATATCATCTGCTGAGAAAGCCGAGAACAGTAGAGATATCAATGACAGCCTGTTAAAGTTAATCGTATGTCTCAGAATAAAATTGTAATAAACGCTACATCATCATGGAAGACCAAGGAAAATCAACGATGGTGTTTCATCCGATTATCTCCTCTATACAGAAAATTGCTCTGTACGAGACAAAATCTGTGAGTTTTTAACTGTGACATTCTTGCATCTAATTTATCAAAGATTTCAAGATTTACACTTTTACAGCGGTTTTACCTGATGGGATCCAACAACACGTTAACGCGTTTTCGAGTCCTGAAAATCGACAGAATGGAACCAAGAGAGTTGATCGTGGTGGACGACAAGAGGGAATATACTCAAGACGAAATAAAAGATCTCGTCAATATGATTGACATGGGTAACCGAACACGAGCAGGACAACGCAGCAACGTGGGTGGTGTTGCACGTGTCGTATCCGCCTTTGGGATTGTTGGTAAGATCATTACACACGTTTCTCTTGCACTTTAATAAATACGAACTTAATAATAACTGCATGCATAAGCTTTCGCATATGTATTAAAACATAAACAGTTACTTATGTAATCGTACATATTTTAAATGGTACATCTAGAACCTGGTATATACACATTCCTTTCTCTCTCTCTCTCTCTCTCTCTTTCTCTCTCATTCTAATATTAGTAAAAATGTTGAAACTTAGGCTCCTCAATGTTATAAGCTTTGTCCTGATATGATAACTTTCCTATATACAGGATGTATCTGATCATCCGCAATCGGAATACACTATAAGATTAAATATTTTAGCCCAAATCTATTGAACTTAATAATTTGTTGATCGTAATTAATAAACCATTCAAACAAATTTTTAAAAAATTATTAATAATATTAAGTTTATAATATTAGACAAATTATTAGGCTTAACAGATTTGGGATAAAACGCTTAATCTTGTAGTGTGTAATGTTGTTCCGATTGCAGATGATCAGATACACTTGACACATCCTGTATCATATATACATATATATAAAACTTGTTATAATTGTTACACGCTATTACTAATATTATTTATATTACTATCAGATACTAAAATCACTTTATCGGAATTATTAATTGCGTTATACGAAACTTAGCTTATTTACATTTGGTTGCTAATAAAGGCAAAAATAGTAAAGAACCTGCACCTAGTTCGAGTATATCAGAGGAGCCTGAGCAACAAGAATTACAAAAACCACTGCATAAACCGACACAAACTAAATTTACCTGGACGAGTATGTGGCAGAGAGACACTTTCCCCAGGCTAGTACCAGCTTTTGCTCTCCTTGGTAAGGCATAAAGCTTTTTATTGACAAAGCCGAAAGTAGACGTATATAATTATGATAAACGGAATAACTTTGTTGCGAAATAATTTAATTGGTATAAAATAAAATATTTTGAATGTTAATTTTAAAGGAATATACGACAAAACATTGATTATACAATATACCATTGATTATACAACACAGAGTTATTCGGTTAATGAATTGGTATTTGATAGGCCAATATGCAATCAGTTAGAATAATAAACACTATATGATTAACAGAATTAATATTCGCAATCAGACATCATGGTACATCATGGTATGTACATATCCTCCCGCATGCATGGTGTGATATTTACTTATATATCATACTTCTCACATGTAATGTAATTAGGCTAAATGCATGGATATCACATAACACACAGATAATGGGCGCTACGTATTACAAACTAGTAGTGCTTATGAATGTGTATAAAATATGCAAGCAAGTTCTCGATATCCAACTTTTTTTTTTAATGATTTAGAAATATAGCGAAAATATAAAGCATATCCAATAATAATTGACAATAATAATTATAGTGATAAGTTACAGACATATTTTAGAAAAAAATATTTGATGCAGGGTTTATCCGTTTTTTGGAAGGATATTACATAATCCTAGTTACAAAACGTCGCCGAATTGCAGTTATTGGTCATCATACAATATATAAAATAGAAGATACATCAATGATATACATACCAAATGACATTGTACGAATCTTCCATCCTGACGAACAGAGATATGTAAAAATGTTTCAAAGTATTGATCTCAGCAGTAACTTCTATTTCAGTTATTCATATGATATATCACGTACTTTTCAAAGTAATATGGCACCGCCAACGTGTATCAAATCTGATGTTCTCACTGACATGTCCGCTAGCCAAAGGGAATCTGAAGAATCAGATAATTCTGAAGATTTTTTTAACATGTGGGCATTTAGAAAAGATTGGCAGACTGAACAGTATGTTATAGTATCTCAATGCTCAGTTCATATAATTATATTATTTAATTCGGGAATAGTTACTTGACTTCTTTTACATATGAATGTTTACATGTAAACAATCATTTGGGGTCTCAAATTAAAATTATTCTTATTAACAACATATTGTAACAGGATAGTTCATTTTAATCAATACAATCAATTTTTTTCGAAATTATTAATGATACAAAAAAAAATGTTTTAGATAGAAATGGACTGATTTCGAGAGAAACATATTTTAGCCATGTTGTTTTTCTTCTAGGAGGCGTCAAAAAGATACGAAGATTACCTCCATTTTTTAAAATAAAATTATGATTTTTTTGCATGATAGTATGATATATATATATATATATATATATATATATATATATATATATATTCCTCTAATTATTCTGTATATAAAAATATTAAGGTAGAGATATCAAAAAATTAATAGTTTATGAGATATTTTATACTTTATTTTGACATAAAATGTTAAATATATCTATTAATTTAAATATCATTAATTTTTTATCATACTTTAATATTTTTATGTGTGAATAATGAAATGAATCAATTGATATAAAAAACACGTAATTGCTTATTTTAAAAAGTTATCTATTTTGTCTACATGTTTTTAAAGAGTCGACAGGAGTGACAAGTCAACTTCTTTACACTCCATTTGCAGCTGCATATATGCACTCTTATCAGATTCTACCATTATTATATTGACTTGTAGAAGAAATATTTTGCCATGAAACTCGTTTTGACTTATATTTCAGCTATGCCTATTATAAAGCAGAATTTTAAATTTTCGCTCTTAAAAATATTATAATAAATAAAAGTCAGCTTCTTTTTTATGAAGTTGCAAAGGTGCGTACAGAGCCGATTTTGCAAATGGATTCTTGAAGTTATAAATAAAATTATGTGTAGCTCAAGACTATTAGTACACATCGGGCGAGATATCAGAATGAATTTTTATTTTGCCTTTAAAAAAAATTCACTCTGTATACGAGTTTTCAGGTAACTTTAAAATTATTATGAATATCGCAATTAAAACGTTATTCATGCATTTTATTCATGTATTTTAGTCATAATTTTAGCATAAAGTAATTCGTCTCTGAGAGACGAGACTAGAGATTTCCATAGTCTCTTCTGTCGACCCTTAAGCAACTACAAGTTAATTCAATATCTCGTAAACTATTGATTTTTTGATATCTCAATCTTAATACTTTTATATGTAGAATAATTAGAGGATTATCATACTACGTGAAAAAATTATATAATTCCATTTTAAAAAGAAGTGAAGATAATCTTTATATCTTTTTGCTGCCTCCACTTAGAAAAAAATAATAACATGAAATACGTTCTCTATGTTATTTTTCAATGTATTAGTATTTAACCTTCCAGTAGGCACGCATCCTTTCATAACGAGCGCGCCATGTACAAAAAACATCGTAGAATAAGAATGAAAATTCGAAAAATTAAAGCAATATATATTGCTAATAAGCAATATATATTGCTAATAAGCAATATATCAAATAAACATTATGCGATGAAAGTTTATATCTAAATAATCATTTATTAAAAAAAATAAATATTACTTTTTATTAGAAAATGAATTAAAAAAAAAGTTTTATGCACTTTCAATTGTAGTATAATTATTGCAAATAATAATTGCCGTCGAATGTTTTTTGCAAGTAAAATGAAAACATTTATTGCATTTGAGGATGGTGATTGTATTTTTGTACAACTTGTAAAATCTTTCGCTTTTCACCGATATTAAGCAATTCCTATGTATCCATTACAGAAACATTTTTCTGAAAAAATGCCCTGATATCTTAAAAATTGATTCTACATAAACAACATACGTTAACAGAACACGATCTGAATTCGACATAGATACTCCTATGGTTTGCATCTGTTAATTATTCGAATGTCGGAAGAAGTCTTGAGGAGAAATAAGGGCAATTGACAGCAAACATAGTTAACTTTATCGTATATCTATTAAAAATTATTACATAAAAGTAATCATTTTATACAGTTTCTTGGTTAACAATGCATACGAACGTTTCGACTTATATTTAAGCCATTATCAGCGTATACAACAATAATAATAAATTTAAGTCGTGGATTTTTGAGTTAATTGTACAATTGGAACATTGAAAAAGAACTCTTTAACCAGCTATGAAACTGTGTTAAGATCGAACACAAGTAAAGATTTGTCGTATACCAAAAAGATTAATAAATTATGATTAACATTCATGTTTTAATTTATTCGAGTGTCGAAAAAAGAAGTCTTGTGTGATATCGATATCTATATTGTGTGACTTTTTCATTACCATCATCACAGAAGGTAACTAGCAGTTGCAAAACAAAAAAGAATTATCAAGAGTCTAAATTACACGAATCACACACAGAGTATTCAAATATATTTCCTAAGACAGCATAGAATGGAACAGTGCATTACCGACAGTCAAGTCAAAGTAATCAGTTTTAAATGGAGTATAAAGAACATTTTTTATATTTATCGTTATATAGACATACATCTAAAATGAATGATTCAATTGAAATTCAATTCCGGATAGACAGATCAACAGAAACACTATGTTTTTATATCTGTGACACATTAAATTATAAAAGTAGAAGTGACAGTTCGAAAGACGCTGAAGGAATACCTTGGAAAGCCAAGACCCAGAAAATAGATTTTACCTATATCTCCTTCAAAAAACCGGCACGCGTGTATGGAAAGCACGTGCGCACCTGCTGGAAGGTTAAAAATATTATGGATATGGATTTAATTACAATTTTCTAAAAAAAAAGTAAGTAAAAGCTAAATAAACATTAAATAAAATGAGCATAAGTAGCTTATTATATAATATTAAAAAAAAATTTTTAAATAACGCTTTTTTATTGCGAGTTTTCGGTAAAATTACATATTTAAATTATTCATAAAGAATAACTATTAAAAAAGAAAGAAATTTATTAAACAATATCCATACAATATTTTATAATAATTCACATTTTTTGCCGCTGAAGAATATCCCAAGTGACTATTCTCGGATTAAGAAAATTTAAAGATATATATTGTATTTAAATATAGTTATAATAAGGAGATAATAAATAAAAATCTAAAATGCATTTATAGTAAAGGCGAGAATTATATGGATTACGGTATACGTAGTAATCCACATCGTCGTTTTGTATGGAATTCCCATCTTTTAAAACCAGTAGAAAAAGATTTGCATCCTGAATGGATATTGTATATAATACATGGCTTTATTGGTCAGTCAAATGTGAGCATTTTTGGAAGATCTATGTATGTCACCGTTATTGCCAGAAGAAGTAACAAATATGCAGGAACACGTTTTCTGAAACGTGGTGCAAATTTTGATGTATGTGCAGATGCATTTATAATACATATTTTTCATAGATATATAAACTGATGATTATATATGAATATAGGGAGATGTCGCGAATGAAGTAGAAACGGAACAAATCGTTCATGATTCTGGCGTGAGTTCTCTAAGTAAAGGACGTTTCAGTTCTTTTGTACAAATGCGTGGATCAGTACCTGCTCATTGGAGCCAGGATGTTAGTAAGATGGTCCCAAAACCGACTATAACTTGTGATTTGTCTGATCCTTATGTAGAAACAGCAGGTATTAATATATAAAAATTGATAAATTGTTTTATTCTGATATGAAATTATTTCATTCTAGTACGTTTAACATACTTTTAGGAGCGCATTTTAATCAATTATTGAAAAGATATGGATCACCAATAATAATATTAAATTTAGTTAAAAAACGAGAGAAGAAGAAGCATGAAAGTACATTAAGCGAAGAATTAAGTATGGCTGTGAAATATTTGAATCAGTTTCTACCTCCGGAACATCATATTCAATATATAAGTTTTGATATGGCACGTATGAGCAAAAGGTAAGTTTATATTAACATTAAAATACAGAGTGGGCAATAACTTTGTCTACTTTGAATATTCGCTATTTTTAAAAATAAGAAAATATTGTAATTACCAAAGTTATACGATATTAAAAGAACCATAATATATGCTGATAATAATTTTTCTAAGTGGAGGTGTTCCAGAGATTTCAAGGTCACCTCCATTTTTTTAAATGGTATGTTGTACTTTTTTAACCTTAGTGTAATAGCGGGTGTTTAGACGATTTCAACGACTTATAACAAAAGGTCATTCGTCATTACATAAAGAAGTAAAACAATGATTTACATCTCAAGAAGTTCGAAGTGATGTCTGTTTAAAATGATTATTATATATTATGGTCTTCTTGATACAACTTTTGTAATTACAATATTTTGATATCTCTAAAAATAGCGGAAATATTCAAGGTAGACAAAGTTATTAGCCCCATTCTGTATATGAAATAAGAATTTCATTATAATTAATTTTCGTTAATTTCTTTTTTATAGAAAAAAAGTGAACGTTATGGGGCGATTAGGAAATATTGCTCACAATGCTGTATTAAAGACTGGTATTTATCAGTCTCAAAATCCTTATTACAATCAAAGAAATCTGTTTTCACCACAAAATAATAGTACGAGAAAACTCCACAAGATAAATTCAAATTCGACCTTATTATCTAATTTAAATGACACCAAAAGCTCTATTAATACTTCAATTAAAATGGATTATAATGAACAACCAAGTTCTATATATGATTCTGATTTAAATATAGAAATTAATAAAACAAATGAATTAAATCAAATTGAAAACAAAGTGAAGGAATGTTTTGCTAAAAGAGGAACTGTACAAACTGGAATTATCAGAACAAATTGTGTAGATTGTTTAGATCGAACAAATACAGCTCAATTTGCAATAGGGAAATGTGCCTTAGGGTTTCAGTTGTGTGCTCTGGGTGTACTAGAGTCTCCTAAACTCGAATTTGATTCTGATTGCGTAAGAATGTTAGAGGAATTGTACGAAGATCATGGAGATACTTTAGCCTTGCAATATGGTGGTTCACAGCTAGTACATAGAATTAAAACATACAGGTGAATGTTATTACATTAGAATGTGGTTGGAATATATTAAATTAAAATAATTCTTATTATACGAAATTATTATTTAGAAAAACTGCTCCATGGACAAGTCAGGGTAACGATATTATGCAAACTTTAAGCAGATATTACAGTAATACATTTAGTGATCAAGAAAAACAGCATACGATTAATTTATTTCTGGGTAAATAATATCACATATCTATTTAATCTTTACAAAACAATCTATAATTATAGGTTAATTAATATGCGTATATCTTAGGATTGTTCATACCTGAAGAAGGTAAGCCTCCAATATGGGAAATTCTAACAGATTATTATCTCCATCATCTACCAGCTTGTCATTACTCGCGTAAAAGAAGACTTCTGACACAATGGTGGGATAAAAATGTATTGAAATGTCTTCCTTACGCACTTGATGAAGTAACTAAATCCTGTTCAGAAATGATACAAGTGCAAAATTCAATAGAAGAAATGATTGATGTTTATTATGATTATCACAGGTAGCATCACTTATTTCATAATTATACATATTATTATACGTATGTATCATCAATTCATGTTTCATGAAAAACTATAAATATTTTAGGCCATATGAATTATCTTTATTATCTGAGGTGTATGCATATAAAATAAGTCACTCTGTCAGAGATTTTATGCCACATTTTACTACCTGCTATAGTCCATTTGCTGTTCGTGTACGACCAGGCAGACGGAGAGAAGAAGCAGGTAGTAAAAACTTAAACATGAAAAATCCATCTATGACTGGCCAGAGTAGTACGAGTAGTACAACATCTAGCGCAAGGTATGTCTTGTAATTATCAATTTTATTTTTCGGAGTTAATTATAAATAAAAATTAATATTTATATTTATTTATAGTTAATATATTAATATTTATTCTCTTACTTAGTATATTTATAATTAACTTCGATTAATTAATAGTAATATCGATTATATGTTGCAGCTCAAGTGAGGATTCAAGTTCAGATGAAGATGAAAGCCACCAACAAATGGACGATTCACAATTAATTACTTCTAAAGACTGTTCAGAATTAATGTCATTTGAATCATTGTTTCCCTCTATGAAGGAAGTATATGGCATAGAGCCAGAATATCCAAAACGGAGTGACATTATTCTTTATAAAAGGTAATGATATATTTGTTTTTACGAACATGTAATAATTTTACATATTTCAATATTTTCCTTTTTTCAGATTTGTTCTAATAGGACGAAATGCAACATATTCTACAGATCATACTAAACTGCGTTTGAAATTAATTCAACAAACATCTTTTCACGAATCTACAGCTGCTGTTATAATGTTACCTAGTATTAAAGACGCAAACATAAGCATATATGAGCAATATGTGAAAAGAGCCATAGTATGTAAATTTGTTGCACAATTAAATATTGTATAACTATATTTATGAATATTTATGAATATTTTGCAGGTAGGTGGCACGATACCAAATCCAAATGATATGAATTTGTATGAGGCTTATGCTTCTCAATACAAATTACTTATGAAACCTACGTGCTCAGGATAAGACCAAATCAATTTCATGTTTTATAAATTAAACTTATTGTATATATTACAAATATTAATTATTGTTAATATATTAATTTAGTATCAATTGTATATATGCAATTATATATATAAAATTAACTTATAATACTTTAGCTCTTTGTATATTTATTTTATATTAAAAATTTAATTTATTTTGTCAAGTGTACGAGAAGAATAAAGTACAAAAGATCAGTTTACCAGTTGTAGTTTATTGATGTCATATATAAGAAACATATACTTCCATTTCCATAATATGGAAAATGGAATTTGTTGTCTAGTTTACTTCAGCTTCTTTTTTGGTCGGATATTATTCGTGTGGCCACACTTCTTCTTACGGCAATTAGTTGCTCGTGGATGAAGACGAGCATAGCACTTGCGACAGATCATTTTGTCGCAATTATATTTTTGTGCAAGTATACGCAATGTGGGTTCAATGACGCCTCCTCGGAGACGAAGTACCAGATGGAGGGTCGATTCTACAGAAGAAAAAATAAAAGTCATTTTCATGCATCTCCATAATGAGTCCTTTTTATATTTTTATACATTTTTCTAAATTTAATGCCACATTTGGCCTGCTCTTTTCCATACTCTGAACTTGCATGAATTATATTTTATCTTTTTTCTCTCCAATGTGAAAAGAAAAAGAAGATGAAGCAAAAGATTCCTAGAACAAGCTTTTGATGCGTTATAAAATCTAGTCTTTACTTTGAAAATTCGCCAAATTCGATAAATTCTATTTAATATCAAGTACATATTCACACCTTTTTGGATGTTGTAATCGGACAAAGTGCGTCCATCCTCCAGCTGTTTGCCGGCGAAGATGAGTCGCTGTTGATCTGGCGGAATTCCCTCCTTGTCCTGGATCTTAGCCTTGACATTCTCGATAGTATCAGAGGCCTCTACCTCGAGGGTAATGGTTTTACCCGTGAGGGTTTTCACGAAGATCTGCATGGTGGCTTATCTGAATTGTAACAAAATCAGCCCGTGAACTTTCGTCACGATATCCACATGCGTGTGACGTAAAAACAATCTCGTTCAACACAACCAAGAGTACCAAGAAAATGCGAGATGAATTCAGAATAGTTTTCAGTTTGCAATTTATTTGTATCGAGAGGAGGCAGAATCGTGAGAAAAAAAAACACTAAAATTTAGAACGCCCGACAGACTTCGACGTTAACAACGCAAAGTCGTCACGCGTCGCATTTGTTTTTCAGGCCATCTTTGTTCAAGAATTATTTGGATTTTTTTGTAAGCGAATAATACAAATAGCTGAGCTTATTACAGCGAGACTTAACGATAAGCAAAAACGCAGTTACAAGGAACCGTGCAAAAGTGAGTGTCACGCTTACCGTTCCGACAACGTGCTGCTAGTAAAACCAACCTGAAAAGAACTCGAACATGGCCGCGCCGTCGACTTTCGTCGATACATGAAATCGCGACTTGCGCGACATCTTGTCGAGCGACATCATTGGCTGCATTCAGGGGACTCAACAGTTGAGTATGCGCTCGCTGTTATTCGTTTAGATTATCCAATATTATATTCTTTTAGATTATCCAATCAACATTTTAGATCTGAAAGAATACATCAATAGCAGCGAGCACTCACCTAACTGTGAATCCAATTTCAAAACGCAGCCTAAGGGAACGTTTATATTATTACAATATAAACGTTCTCTAACTCGTTCATTGGCTGCGTTTAGCAGAAAAAGCAGCTTTGCAACTGTTGTAAAATTTTTTAATATGATTGGTCTTGCCCTTAGTTTCTCGTTAGATTTAAATGTATAAATTAATCATATTCAAGAATTTTACAACAGTTGCAAAGCTGCTGTTTTTGCTAAACGCGGCATTTTTTCTGGGAATCTACAGTATATGTAGCGTAAACTATAGATTTTCAATACTGGCAGTGCATATTGGAACACGGCTAAGTTCATGATGATGTTCTTAATGACTACATTTAGGCTCATCTTTTGGTAAATTTTACCTGTTGGGTAAGTAGCAAGATTATCCAATTATATGCGCGGATTGCCAGATTTACCTTTAGGTCAAAACAACCGACCCTTATACGGTTCAATTTACGCCGAAGTGTTATAACATCGATGTTATAAAAATTGCCAATCATAGCTCTTCCTCTGAAAAATGGAATGATTGTGATTAGTCATTCCATTAGTTTCATAACATCGATGTTTTATAATTTCGTGTAAGTTGAGCTGTAAACCTATAAGTCATTAACATAGCTACTATTTTCTATTTGAGTTATTACGATGATTGGAGTTGATTTGTGTATCTTGAAACGAGATGAAAATTACAAAAGTAAACAAATTCGCTCAAATAATAGAGTTAACTTTTGCAATACCCTGTATTCAGCAGATACAAGTAAACGTTAAAGTCATGTTATTTCGAATTGCGCACTAATAATGAGAAACTGTAACGTTTATACCGTATCTGGATATACGATATTGCAAAAACTCCCTATATATTATAATTTCATTGGTAAACAACGATTATCTATTGAAACTGTTCATATTTATAATTTCCTTCTTATTTCAAGATACATAATATATTGACCCCCTTAAAATGAAATAAAATTACAAAGGTTAACAATTTATTAGACTATTGGTTCGTCAATACCTAATGAGTTTGCTCACTTTTGTAAGTTTTACCTTGTTTTAAAAACTATTAAATAAGCCCGCTGGAATTTAATCAGTTTGAATCGCGTAGTGAAGCGAGTCGACTAATCACAGTCCGTGAGAGATAGCTGTCTCGAAACCCTCAGCTGTGATTGGTCAGTTCGCTAGATGCTTTTATTTTTTGAACGCACTTCACTTTACATTCCACGTCAATCCTTCCAAATGGCGCCAAATCGCCGCGTCTCTTCGGGAAAGGATTCTGAATCACAGGTATTTATAGAACATATCACGATGGATTGCGCATGATTCGCAATTAGTGTTTCTTACGATCATTCGACAAGATGATTCACCTGCGTGCGATTGTTGCGAGCTGTCGTGAAGTGTTGCGAACGACGCGAACCTCCGTTGCGCGATTGACGCGCAAAACCGCCATTGCTATTATGCACTTCGCGATCTCAGGTATTTATTTCTCGAAAGCACAATGATCCGCGTATTTATTTCTCGAAAACGCAATAATTATCGCCAAATGCTCGATTTATGCAAAATAACACTCTAAATTTTTGGGAGTGAGAAATCTCACTCCAAGAAAAATGATAGTTGCATCGGTCCGACAAGAATGAATTTTACTTTATTCCTTCAAGGAATGAATTTTCTAAAAGATCAATTTTAATGATTAATATCTCGCTTTGCGAGGCACAGCGATCCTCTACAGCACAAAAGTTGCAGCAACATTGCAATAATATTGCAGCGTTTTTGCAACGATATTGCTGCAAATTTTGTGCTGTATGGGACACATTTCTCGCTAAATTTGTGCAAAAACAAATATGAATCTAATGAGCCTAATTTCGTCAAGATTGGATAGGGGGGCTAAATTTAACATTTACCTTCAGTCTCTGCTTTCAGAGATTGAAATTATTCACTCTTCGCAAAAAAAATTGAAAATTGACTCGCTTGGAGTGATTTTTCACTCTCAAAGAGTGATTCTTCAAAAAAAAAGTAAGTGAAACAATTATCACTCAGCAGAACAAGTCACGATAACGTCAAAATGGCGATAACGTTAAAATAAATCATAAATGAAAATTAATTTTTAGTCATTATTTTAGAGTCGTTTATTAAATACTCAAACCGAACACAAATCATCATGACATGTCATCAACTGAAAGTAGTATAACATTCATGTTATAATTCCACACTCTATTAATAATATAACTCTTATGTACAACATGTGTTGTATTATGTTTATATTGTTGAATTTGAAATTATAATGTCATTACATTATTGTTGATATTTACTAAATATATACATGAAAACTCAAACAGTATAACAAGTCAAGTGATAATGTCATTTCGACGTTAAAATAGATAAAAAAGTAATTTTTAATTATTTTGGAGTCGTTTTGACACTATTTTAATGTCATGATAAATGTTATGATATTATTTTCTGTTTGGAAAATAATAACATATTATTTTAATTAATATCATATAAATCATTAATTAATATTACATAAATTTAATTATTAATTATTAAAAATTTTATGCAGATTTAATATCATATAGATCAATAATTGTTTTTAATTTATTGCAGATTAATATTTAAAAAGCATAAGGAGCATAATGTCTTTATGTGTCGCTATACGAGGAAATTTGAGCAGCATCGATCGTTATGAAGGCGCGAAACGCATAGCGACCAAGGAGTCAATAACGAACTTCAGTATTACGATCTCAAGGTATGTTTGCGTATTACCTCTCGGTAATACGTTTGTACAATTTCACACTTGCAATTGTAGGCACGCTCGCACATACGTGTTCGCCTGTATCCGGTTTTCCGAGAGGAGACGAGAGTTCTGCGCCTTGGACTCAAGCGATATGCAAATTTTAGTAGTAACCCTTAAACTTAGCGCCCTGACCTAGATGCTCACCTGTCTGGAGAACAGGGAGATGTCTTGTGATTATGCGCGATTTACCATGTCGCCTATCCAGTGCAAACACAAGATCCTTGCGGTATTGTCAAAGAGAAAATCATTAAGGGATTATATATGTTCTTCTCAGCGTCGAAAAATTGACGCATTTTGGGAATTTTTTTTTTAGGAAGGTAGTAAAATAAATTGAAAACTAATAATTCTTTCTTGATATTTTATTTATATAAATATTTTTTTTGTTCAATTTAATTACATATAGGCTCCATAATGCAGCAGTGTCAACGTCTGTACGTTGACGAAAATCCAGACTCCACTTTAATTTCCTGTAGGGACACACAATATTAAAATTCCAATACTGTCTTCTAAAATAATGCTGTAGCTGAGGGTTAGATTCAAATTTTTGAATGTATATAAAAAGTAAGATTTTAGACTATTTGAAAAAAGTATCAATTTTTTGTTAAAAATTTAATTTTTAAACTTATTAGAAAAATATTCAAAATTAAATTTTAAAAAATGTGCCGTTGAAATTTAACTACAACATTATTTTAGAAGACAACTGGAATTTTAATACTTTTGTGTTTCTACAAAAAAAGAAGTTAGAATGCTATCCATATGGAGCTCTGATTTTCGTGCAGCGGCTGCATTTTACAGAGCATATATGTAACCCAATTCAACAGAAAAAAAAATTTTTTATGTAAATACAATACTAAGGAAAAAACAATATTAAGTGAAATTATTAGTTTTCCATTTTATTTTGTTTTATTTCTTTGAGAAAAAAATTCCAAAATACAACTTTTCGTCAAGAACATAATGTATGCATGAAATTCCTTAAGCATATCGTTCGTTATTTATGCTTCCTTAAGAATTAATTGCGAGAAATGAGCGAAATGAAAGTGGATTAAATTCATACTAACGACCTCTGAGAAAAATTAATTGCAATATATCATTAATTTTTAAAAAATTTAATTAAAAAATATTTTTATCGTTTAAGATACATAAAAAAAATAGACATTGAAATTAAATTAAAAATCAAATATTTATAAATCTTTTTCATTCAAAATATATCAAATAGTTGATTTGATGATTTGAAGATCGAATGTCCATACATTTCTCATTTTATTCAATTGAATGATTCAGATATTGGATACTTATAAATATCTTCATGTATTATAAACAATTTTTGTTTAAAATACATGAACAAAAAAATCAGATATTTATTAATCTCTTTTCAAAATATATCCAACAAATGGAATGTGATTTAAAGGACGTTTGACTTTCTAAAACAAATTTCTTTTGTAATTTCCTTTCTAATTCGCCTATGTTTTCGTATTACGATCACTTTTCCGTCTTCTTCCGTTTGTGCTCATCCGCCGGACGTATTCCATAAACTCGAATGAGTTTTGCGATACAGCGATGAGGAAGCTTTACGACTTCTCTCTGTCTCCTCGAGCGTTTCGTTGGATCGCGCATTTCTCTCAAGTCACCGTGTTTCACACCGGGGAATAGATAGAGGAAGAAGTGCGAGTGGGGGAGGCGAAAACGCGAAAAGTGCCCTATAAATTTCGCCGTACAATGGAAGACCGTGAAAAACCGCGACGGCTGACGATCGATCTAACATACTTGCGCTCGAACGAGTGTCGCGACACTTGTTGGCGCGTTCGAACTCGTCTACTCTTTCACTTTTACTGTCAACGAAGTTCACAGTATCATTATCGACATCACGATTACCGATCCATTTTCTTCTTCCTTTCGTTTTCAGTGATATGCGTGAGTAATTACCATGATCGATCTATTAACCGGAGTGTCGACCGATATCTGGGCACGAAATCAAATTGCTGGTCTCTCGGATGCAAAGTACAGCCGATAACTGGATTTTCCTTCGTCCAGGTGAACCGGTATGGTGCGATTGTG
This sequence comes from Acromyrmex echinatior, assembly GCF_024713525.1. NCBI lineage: Eukaryota > Metazoa > Arthropoda > Insecta > Hymenoptera > Formicidae > Acromyrmex > Acromyrmex echinatior. Next base: position 10,843,436 of record NC_141865.1, on the reverse strand, counting down.
AAGAGCCAGCAAATTGCGTAATCCGATGGATATATCAAGGATGGGAATAGCCTCGCGTCCATATCGTACCGGAGGAGAAATCGATGGAGAGTAAAATTCCGTTTCCTGACGACTCGGTGAGTACGAATTTCAATAAGATTTTATTTTACAACTCGCTCGAAAAGATATTGATTTCTCAGCTTATATCTTATTTCGTTTCATGGCACAAGTCCAATAGATTATTGTACGCTAAATATTTGATAGCAAATAAATATTTGCCTTGTTGTGAAATAATTAATAAACGAAGGGAAGTTTTTGCTTGCTCGTACCTTAATTCGCAAATAATAGCGTATTAGTAATATTAGCAAAATGTTGATGACTGAGACGTCATAGAAGCAGCGCATGTTCAAAACGTAGCGTATTTATGTCGCCGCTTATGTATTGTAGTCGTGTAATGGGATCCGCAGCTTCTTACTACCAAATGCAAACGCGGAGTACCGTGCTCGTTGTGTAAATAAACTATGCTTACCGACGAGATAGGCGACCGGGCGTACGTATCACCAATCATTTGCTAGGCTAATCAACGTACGCCGCTCTTGTGACGTGGTTTAAATTAGAGGACGGCGAGGAGCTCGGATCGCCGTGGCTTCGGGTTGCATTTGAATTGTGTATGAGTAAGCCCGGGTTAATGGTTAAACCCGACACGTGTAACCGACACGTTCATTTCGGTATGACCTGCGATAAACTTTGCGTCATACATGGCCTTATCTCGCATAAATAATCGTTATTGACTAATTAAAAGCAGATCTGATTACGATCAATGTCTGCGTTAATCCATATCAATGAATGCTACTCATAAAGATGAGTACTGCTTCTACTTCAATGCACCCAAGACCAAGTTAATAATTTGCTGAGAGTTATCGAAAAAAATGACATTCAAAACAGAACGCTGTGAATCCGCGAAAGTGTTAATGCGATCGAATTGCATTATGTTCCTGACGTACGTGGCTGCCCTTTATTTACGAAACTATCGTGCAAGAGCTCCAGTAATATTTACTCTTCTCTCTAAAGGAAAGAGGATTTCAACCGCGGACAACGCTGCCGCTGTTGTTCTTGAGAATCATCGTAGTGTTGTTGCTCGCTCCTTTATCCCTTCCTTATCTGCTGTATTTGGTTGAGGGTAGCTTGCTGAGGGTATGAAGTAGTATGTGAAGAATCTCTTCGGAACACACAGGTTTACATCAGTATTATTTACGCACGCGAAAGAGTTCGATAGATCTCAGACAAGAGAATAATATCAACGGTACTTTTTTTTTTATAGAGTAGCTATCTGTGTTAATTGAAATACCTAGATTCCGAGTGTCGTTCAGGGTGTTGCAATAATAAGTCTGTTCTTTTTCGAAGAATTTTAAATTAGTTCCGAACTAGTGCAATAAGTTAGAGTAAAACAAACTATACCTGTCTCACTATAACTTATTGTATCAGTGCACTCCAGTTCAGAACTTGGGATGAAAAAAGAACAGACCTATTGCCTGTTCTACAATAAGATGAATAATAAGGCTGATGAATAATAAGGCTAAGCAAAAAAAAAATGAATTTCAATCGGTTGAAACTCGTCTTATTGCGAAGTTATGGATAAGTTTATCTTCATTTTCGTTAGATTACCTGATTGGTTCATCGGCTTAACTTTACATCTTATGTATTATGGAATTTAGTGTGCGGCAGCCCTAAGAGACATGGAGCTTTTACGTAAAACGTCGTTATGTGCTCCTTATGAGAGTCACTCCGGTACTTAACAATCGGTATATACATACAATACGAAAAGTACTCGTAATCTAGAAAGAACCGCATCGCTCTCTAAGGACAGATAAACCGCGCCTTTCGACCTCCCCAGGATCTATGTTGCCTTTAAACTCTGCATTACCGGTGAGCGTACGGCCTGGATATGAAAGTTTCATAACCGAGGGTGCGCCGTGCAGCGGCGTACTTCCGTTCGCTTTAATAAAATATTTTTATTTGTCATAAAAATAGACAACTCCGGACGCCGGGGCTCGCTAATACCGTCGCGTCGTCTCGGAAAAATCTGAAGTCTCGCGGTGTAAAACTTGTGTTATGGAAAGTTATTTTTTTTTGTGAGTTCTTCCGCAATTATAAGTTTTTTTTTTAATTTACCGTTGCGCGCGTATACACTACTGGGTACCTGTATAAAAACTCCCCCCTCAAATACTCGTGTAGGCCGCTCGAGTATTCGTGCAAATTCAAATCGGACGAACAAAGCTTCGACCGATTGATCGCGCGATGTCAAGGGGCAAATAATTGATTACGCGTACTTTCGCAACCGGGTCACGATACACCGGGGACGATGCGAGATTGGGTGGCCTCCAATCCCCCTTCGGTACCGTGAAAAACCATCAATGATGAACCGCGGTGTGGGATCGCAGCATTGACGTCACGATATTCCAGAGACAGGGGTCAAACGGCGAATACATAAACGTTAATCCTAATCATGCATCTCCCGTGTCGCCATGGTCGCGCAACGTGCGGAGCATGATCTCATCAGGATGGGTACCTCCACCGTTAGCAGTGTTACGTTGTAACATGAAGATAGGTCGAGTTTACCCGCGGGCCGAACTAATAATGGAAAAGCCCGCCCGAGTTAGTAAGATCATTAAACTGGTGCGGTGCCACCCCCTTCCCCCTTCTATTCCCCTCTCACGATATACCCAGGCAGAACTAAAGCCTAACTTAACGCGAACTCGTTCAACTACGCTTAACCTTTTATGACACTTTGACCCCAAATCGCGGTCGCGCGTTTACCTGGTAACAACGCGCCTCTGGACTACGATTCTCCGCAGAGAGGTTCGGCGAATTATCGAATGCTCGCCGCTCGTTTCGCGATCAAAGCGTTCCTCGCCACAAGCTTTCGCAGTTGTCCCGCTCTTTTTTATCTTTGTTCGTTCCGTACAACTGCCACGTACCATCGTGGCCGGTTTACTCGACCCTGGAAAATCGGAAAAGTGCAATCAAGAGTTGTTGCCACGGGTCGTAACGAATTGAGCGCGGGATTTAATCGCAGCTGTGATCCGCGCGAGTAATTACGGTTCATTGACGGACGAACGGTCGCCGTCCGCTTTTACCTCGATTTCCGATCCGGATCTCACGTAATCCACGTTGTTTCACGATTTTCCGGTAAACGTATTTGAAGGGAATCATGCCGATGTGTCACGTGCTTCTGTATATCGTACGTTTACCATTTGTTGGCTTGAGATCTGTCTTTCAGCTATAGTGTAAGAACTTAAAGTGAAATAGGTAACCTGAGAATTCCATTTAGATGAATTAATTAATCTCTCGTTTGGATTTGGGCAAACAAATTCTCTTTCTTCTTTTGATGCAATAAAATGATTAACATTTTACTTATTTCTGATAATATAAAAAAAATATTACAATAATCAAATTTTTTATTTCAACTAATTATTTTATTACCACAACCAAGAATTTATTTGCCTATATTCAAACAAGAAATTAGTTGATTCAACGAAATGAGATTTTCAGTGTATATTTTTGATATTTGGCTGAAATGAAAAAAAAGTTCTAATGCGGCAAGAATAAAAAACAGACTCTTTGTTTACGTGCATTGAAAAAAATTTACCAAATTTTAATAAGTATTTTAATAAGTTATTTGTTTAAATAGTATTAACTAAACATTTACTTACAGTACAATAAATATTGACTTAATAAAAAAATGATATTTAAATTAATGCACCAAATAAATATATGTTTATATTTAGTAAATATTTAGTTAGTTTTATTCAAACAAATATTTATTAAAATTTAGTAAATTTTTCAGTGCAGAGTCCTTAAGAAAGTATCGAAAATTATTTTTAATATGCGTACTAACGGATGACGGCAAGAAACGATGCGTTTATACACGTTTTATATATTACATCTTACGGTGTTATTAAAACTTGCTAACGTGGCGCTATTAATAATAAGTACGGCTGGATTCAAGAGCTGACTTGAATTTTTTAAGCAACGAAACTCGATTTTGTTATAGAATACCTGATACTTAGCTGTGTATATAAAATCATCTTACAAACTTTGTACTGTTATAGAATAGTATCGAGTGCATGAAAGAGAATATATTATCTGTCTTTTATGTTCTTTGAATCCCATATGACAATGTTTAAATCGTGTTGTACGAATTATGTGATAAATTATGCTAGTTTTATTTTCCCAATGTTAATTGCTACTTCACAATGTACACTCATCGCAAATCTAAAAATATCACATTGACAATGCGAAATTTGCGGTCGCTGGATAGGTATTTACGGGAACGCGTCAAATAACAGGTATAGACTGGCTGAAGTGCTGCTGGGCAATTATGAGCATGGATTGTTCGTTGCAGCGTTGTGTATGTATCTATTATATATCAGCATATATGTAATAAATGCGAAGTTACCAGCATGCATGTTTCTTGCAAAGTGTATTCCAATAGCCTTTCGATAAAAGTAAAACGATATGTAAAAAGTGGGACAAATTAAAAAGTTAAATTCATTTTCGCAGCGCTTAACACGTTCGAGGCTATTTTTTGCCTTTCATTATAGCTTGCTCTTTTTCCTCGTCGTATTATCACTCATCACGTCACGTGCCACGAATACGCTAGTCACTTTTCTTTCTTTTTCTTTTTTTTTTATACGATTATTTCCGCCCATTGTCGTCATTCAAACGGAGACACGAAAAGCGACGGTCGAAACGGCAGATTTTTTCCCGCGAGATGAACGTGGACTGAGGGAGGTGTGTACGTGGAGGTGAAATATTGGATGCATCGGGAGGTAAAAGGGGAAGGAGAGGGCAGCATGCAGTTTCGAACCATCTATGCTATAGATAGATGCAACCGCGTGCAGGTAGGACACGCAATGCAGTTTTGTGGAAATTGGGTCAGCGAGTTTTCGGGTTAGAGAGAGACGGAGGGTAGAGAGACCATGCGTGGGAGAATGGCTGAGATAAGAGGGACGATGCGCAAAGATGAAGAGAGATGGAATATCCACTGAGGTAGAAACAAGGAGAGAAATGATCACGAGAGAGATAGAAAGAGAGATAGAAAGAGCAGAGAGACAGAAGAGCTTGGAGAGAAAGAGAACGAGCGAATGAGAGAAAGAAGAGTCGGGGTTGCTGGACCAGGGTTGGGAGGTTGTCGTCGTCATGGTGGGGGATGACCGCGAGATACCGTGGAACAGAGAAGAACACACGAGAAGAACGTCGTTGCTGAGGGGTGGAATAGATAGAGGAAAAGAGAGGATGAACGAGAGAGAAATAGCAAGGGGGAGAGGAGGGAGGGGGGGAGTTAAATGTATGTAAATTAAACGTCCTTCGACTTTATTTAGCGCGAGACTTTAAAGGCGCGCGAGGAAGCGACTTGCTCGTCTCTTCCCCGGTGGAATACTGTCGAATAAGGTACTCGCTCGCGAATACCTTATTTCTTCGCGGCGGGAACACTGCCGAGGACTGCCGTATTCGGAGTTTGTTTTCCAAGAACCGCGACTATAAATCCAGAAAAGTCTTCGTTCTCAATGCTTTCTGTATATGAAATTAGGTGACTTGCACCAGTCGAGAGTTGGATTACATTCGATTGAAAACGAGAATGAATTTCGTGGCACGATCGCTCCTCGTTATTTTACAATTAACGAATTTTTTCATCTTATTATATGAACAGACGCATCTCGTACAGAAAACTTGTGAATAATAATTATAGATGTTCTTTGTACCAAAAGGATGAAATCAATCGATTGATATTCATTGTTTATTCAATCATCCTTCAGTGTTAGATATCAAAGCAGTGTAACAATCCCTTTGATAAAATAACATATTGTTATTTTTAACTTCTAGTATGTCAAAATGTAAAATTAATCCATTTCTGTGTTTAGTTTCGAAGTAAACAACGTCCATATTAACGTATACACTAATAAACTAAATTTGAGTCTTTAATATATTTTTTGAGTTAAATATAAAAGTTATAAAAAATATTTTAAATTAAGTATAATTTAATTGTGAAAAATAAAGAAAAATTTATTAGGCGAATGAGAGTCAATCGCGGTAAATCATAATTTATTCTTGTTAATCTATAGATACATATATTTTGACTTTTTAACTTTAATTAACAAAATTAATGTAATTGTTGTTTCTTAAGAAAATAATGAGTATATCATGCTAGGCCAAGTGGCTTAGATCCTGTAATAAGACAATATCTCGTCTAGTCAAAGTTTAAAAGAATAAAATTGAATAAACTACCCAAAGACAGCCAGAATTATAATACAATAAAATCCTTTCTCTCATTCGCCCAATACATTTTTCTATATTTTTGAATTTAAAGAGTCTGAATATATTATTATTTTGACATCATGAATTCAACAGTGTTTAATCTGAGAAAGATGCGATCGATGATTGTGACATCGCATCCATTGGGTCGACCTGCCTGTTGTTTCGAAACACGATGTTCTCCGGTTCTTCTCCTCATTAGCGAAAGGACGAGGGAAGGACGGAGTTCTGTAATTAACGTTACAAAGTGTCGAATGGCGGCGCCGAGGCTGACGCGACTGACGAAACCTGTCTTCCTTTGACTCGTGAAATCAGACCGGAAGCGAGCGACCGCGCCGTCAGCTTCCGGCGCAAAACCGCGCTACCAGCACGTCATTTTGCCTCGCACAATTGCGAACGGCGCATTCGCGCGTCTATCATGATAGTATTGTAATGGCGCGATGAATGAAACCCACCTACGCCGACGGGCACGGCAGCGATTTCGTGCGGAGCGAACAAACTTCCAAAGCGCTGAAATTGCGACTTATTGTGCCGACGTGGAAAATTGCGGATTTTATCTTTCGCCTGTGCGCGCACGCGAATTGTTCCGCGTTGGTAATGAGACGCGCGCCTCGAAACGCGTATAGCAGGATGTTGTTATTATTATACCAAGTCCATAATCGTGCTTTTCTTCTCTTCCTTGCGCTTCTTTAAAATTCTATCAGACGCTGTACTGGAAAAAAAATGGTTGAAACTGGAAAAGATTTTGATTGTATCAATTAGAATTTTGATAGAATTTAACCAGAAAACTCTGATTCATCCGTTATCAACTAGGATTCCGAGCGATCCAATCAGACATTTTTTTCCAGTGTCATTAAAATAGACATGAGGATATTATTTCAAAACTTTACAGTTCGATTTAATATGATTTAGATCAATATTGATAGTCGTAGATCTTGTATTTAAGACTGTCTTAATCCTTCGTGGTCACATCTTCTGAGAATTTTATGTTGGTCACACAGAAGGCAAAATGATCTCAACATTTTAATTAATTGCCATATTTACATCTTTTTAAAAATCACAAAAATTACTGTACATACTTTAAACATTATAGAATGTAGAGAAATACACTTTTACAAATTTTTAATTTTAACATATTTAAAAAAATCGCAAAGGCTGACGTTAGGAATAATAATATGCGATTAAAGGTGCAAAAAGGGTATTTTAAACTTTGAATAAATGGCAGTTTAAGTCTCGTTTTAAAAAAAGACCTTAGAAATATAAAGCCTCACACCTTTTTGGGATCCCTGGGCCCCAGGTGAACACGAAGGGTTAAGCACAGTTTTCAGATGTTATGAATTAATCAAAGCACCGTAACAGCACTTTAAGACATGACTTAAGACAGTTTTAAAATAAGAACGAGTTATGAATACTGCCCTTAAATAAACTATTATGTATTATTTGTTATAATCATATTCTATGAGAAACATATTTAGAACTATTATAGGAATTACATGCGTCGTCTGACAAAGTTTAGAGAGAATGAACATTTTACCGTCCCTGTAGGGCCATTTTGTTCCAGGCAATATCCTGTCGAGACGATCCTAGCCCAAATCCTCCTCGCGGCTCTTTGCACCCATTTGATACTCGGCGCCGAACTTTGTGAAAGCTGAGGAGTCACGGAGTTGCGAATGCACTGGTCGCGCATTACAAGCTTGCAGCCGCTTCGTTCCGCTGGTTTCCCTCAATAATGGAGCGGGCCAAATGGTCTAATTTACTCGATGTCTAGGCGGGCAGCTTGAATATGCATATGTGACCGCCGACACGGCGATAACGATGGAAGCGACGACAACGAGCCGACGAGCACGTCGCGTCGCGTTGCGTCGCATTGCATTGCATCGCATCGTTCGGGGTAGACACGTTCAGCACTGCGAGTTATGCATACTGCACACTGCCGTACGAGGCGTAAAACGGACACGTGCTGACAGGTATGCGTGCACGTGTCCGCATCCCGCTTCGTCGTACTACGGGTACGTCTCTTCATACCTTATTAGGCGTCGCTCAGGCTCGCCTACGTTCTAGTGCTCTCCGAATTGGGTCACTCGAGAAGCATCGTTGATGTTAAAGCACCTTAGATTTCAAACAAACATACCAGCCATGTCTCCGTTAATTTCTTCTTTTTTTTTACTCTCGATCTCGCAATAGATGATTCGATACATTAATATTTTTTCGCTTTCTAATGCTATGATTATTTTTACTGGTAAAATGGATCTCACAGTAAATTGTAATTACAATTAATTATAAGTATAATCTAATGAGCTAAATGTTTTAATAGTGAAGGTGTCAATAGAAAGTTCCGCCAGCAGCGATGTGTAAAAAGCAATTGTAAATGTTATCTTTTGCATGCGGAATATCGCGCGCAGGACAGAACAGCACAGCGGTAGGATCCTTTCGAACGTAAAATGAGAGTCAGTATTAATCGGCGTAAAATTAACTGCCTTTGACCGTCGTATATTCGCGTGTGGTCACTTTCCAAACGGAGTTACTCGGCGAACGTAATGCAATTTTCATCGCAAGACTCGCATGCCGCGCGCAGACGGCTTAACGACGAAACGAAGCGGTAAATGTCTTTTTTTTTTGCCTACGGGAAATGTGCCGCGACGGGAAAAACGTTGCGCTGCAAAAATAGGCATTAGCTAAGGTACGTTAATTTTTCTATTGAAAGGGTAGCGACGCGCCCCCATCGAGAAACATCGGTTTTTAGACCACTTTCTGCCGTTAAGTACTTGATATTTCGCTAATGCAAACTCATTTGCACAACGCGGTTTCATACGAAGGCAAGCTACTGCTCTTATTATGCACAAGTAATTTGACGCAGAGATAAATAAAACATTAAGCGCAGCCTTCCCTCCAGGAAGGAAGTAGATTTTCATGCGAGCCACACAATGGTTAGACTTGTTAATTTAATCCTTTTTGCTCTGCGTTATATGTTATGTTGCACTCTAAATTTTTGGAAGTGAAATTTGTCTCCAAAAAAAAGTGACGCGCCAGTCCGGCAAGAGTGAATTTCATTTTACTCCTTCAAGGAATGAATTTCCTAAAAGGTTAACTTTAATTATTAATATCTTGTTCGGCGAAGCAGAGTGACACTTTTCTGTGCTAGATTCGTTTCGTGCAATAACACGTCGAATAAGCCAAATTTTGTGAAGATTGGATGTGGAAAGCTAAATTTAACGTTTACCTTCAGTTTCTCTTTTCGGAAAGTGAAATTATTCATCTCTCCGCAGAGATTGAAAATTGCTTCCTGCTTGGAATGATTCTTCACTCTAAGGCCCAGTTACACCAATATTACTTTGACTTTAAGCGAGGCTTAAAACTCTATCTCTCCCTCTCTTTCCTTACTTTAAAGAGAGAAAGCGAGAGTCTTAAGCCTCGCTTAAAGCCAAGGTAATGTTGGAGCAATCGGGCCTAAGAGTGATTCGTCACTCTCTAAGAGTGAAAATTTTACTTCTGCCGGACTCTTCAGAAGTTAAATTTTATTCCTAAAAATTTAGAGTATTATTACACATAGTATTATTACACATAGTATTTTAATCTAAATTAGTTTATGTTCGTGAATCATTTTATAATATTAATTTATTTAGTACGCGTTGTGTCGTAAAAAATATTCTTAGTAAACGGGGATTTCGCTTATCGATAAGCTCGGACAAAATTTCCGATATTTTCATGAAATCGATAATTCGTTGATGCTGTGGAAAATTTAATTTGCGTATAATTGGACGTTCTTCGCCACGTTTCGCTTTCGTCGTTTCGTCGTACGGAAATCAGTGTCGGCAGCCGAGATCCTCGATAGAGGACTCAACTAAGGGAAACGCCCGCTTAAATGGGATTTAAGAGTCTTGAGGAAAAAGTAACGAATGCGTCATCCGTGCTCGAATCCATCGAACTTTATTACTGGTCGGCAATACGTGTTATCGGAGATTCGCTTACCTGGATTGGAACGCGAGAGCCGATTAATTTAGCGGGGACCGTCATCGGAAAATTTCCTAATTAGCTTTCATTATAGCCGCGTGAATCTGATTGACTTTCGTTAATGAAAAACTCATTTCCGCAACGCGTTTGTACGCGAGGCAAGCTATTGTTCCTCATTATAATCACACTATAATCACTATATAAATATAAGATCTCGGGGAAAAAGGGAAGATGAAATGGAGGAATCAAGATATTCTCTTGCTATTGCACTTTTTTCATTTTGGCTAAATCACATTTATACGAAAAGAACGGTTTTGCTGACGTATCTAAAAATTTAACTAGCTACAGATCTGAAAATAGCTTTATTGAATTATCAAAATAATTACGTAAAAATCTCAAGCGTAATGAATAATGCTGCTAGATGTTTTGACATTCTAGCACCTAATTTGAACATCCTATACAGATAATATAATTATTCGATGGTTTAACAAAATTATATATAAAAATATTTTAAATATTTGCTCATATATATTTGTGTATATTTCATTTACAACAAAATTATCTTCATATCTGTGTCTAATTAAATTTTTACATACTTTAGCAAAACTGTTTGTTCCGTTCATGTAAAGATAGGAGGGGGATAAAGTAAATAACTGTCACGAGCGATCGATGTTTGGATATTAGGAAATTCGTTGATCCGGTTCACGCTGGCGATATCATCTCCATCCTCAAGCTATTAAAGGAATTTCGATCACACAGCTGGTCTTAGCAAGCGATATCTAGTTGGCTTATCTCGATGACGATAATTCGGTTTGGTTCACATCACCGCACTGATTGCATTGTGCATTCTTTGGTATATTAGGTACGCCGCAACGAAGGAAGGAAAATGATGTTGAAGGAAAAGGGGTGGGATAAACGACGATCGATGAGTTGTATTAAGGGTACAGACACTTCTTTTTCTATATCGAACCTTTTTCTAATTTTGTGGAATATCGCCCGACCCGATTATATCGACAGTTGTTATTTATAGCGCTACGGAACGAAGAAGCCCGAGAGATATATCGGTGACTTCTCGTCTCATACAATGTAATGTATTATAGCGCCCGGCGTCTAATATTAATTTTTCTATTGGATACTGATAACTTTCATTTACAATCTTATAGCGCTTTGAAATTTAATTTAAATTTTTGTCGAAAAAGACTGACCTTAAAACAAGTCTTACGATTGTTTTCATACAATCATTAAACAATTTTATCACACTGAGAAAAATAGTCTGATTGAATTAAATAGTAACTCTAATAGAAAACGGATGAATCAGAATTTTCTGGTTGAATCTACTAGAATTCTAGTTGAGATAATCGGAATTCTGGTTGATACAATAAATTTAATCAGAAAATTCTGATTCGTCCATTTTCAACCAGAAATGTTTTTCAGTGCATGTAATTGGATTTATTTAACATAAGTTTTTAATTTAATGGCTATTTGTTTCTCCAATGACAATTATTACAACAATAACGTACCTATATTTATAAAATTAAGAAAATTCTACGCAAATCCTGTTGAAAATCGAATTCTAAGCTTTTACTTTTGAGAAAACGTTCAACGGTTATAAACTAGCAACCGAGTTAAGCACGACTGTTGCGATAGTAGGGATGCGTATCGGTTGGCGCGAGTTTACATGTCTGGAGAACCGACTGCAACAGCCGACGCCACCACAGAATTTCAGTCCCGAGGGACAGTACTAAACAAGTTTCTAACATACATACATGCATAACTGCGCCAGTCGCGTCCGTTGATCGGATATTCAATCAAGCTCTCCTGTCCAGGAATATATAGAACTTGACAAAATTCACTAAGGGACTCCAATGTAAGCTGATGTTTAAAACGCAATTAAGAACGGAGAAGATACTTATATTAATTAGTTTAACGAAATATACTTGAATGATAATTGATTTTGACTTTTACTCCGATTCTTATAAAATTATCATAATTGTGAATTCTTTAACTCTTAGTTGCATTTGATTTTCCAGTCCTTTACACGGAAAGAATGATTTTGCTGAAGTATCTAAAAATTTAGCTAGATACATGTTTGAAATAATTTTATTGAATCATCAAAAATTATGTGAAACACTTAAAAAATTTTAATTGTAGCAACCAATTTGAATGTCCTACATAATTATTTTGATGGTACAAACAAACTTATTTTCAGCTAAATTTTTTGATGCTTCAGCAAAGCCGTTTTTTCTGCATATTACACACTATGGATTATTCGCGTCTGGGTTAATTTTCTTGACTTTTATAAGTATCTAACAATTATTGAGTACTTCTTGTATATTATATAATAACTTTAATATCTTTAGAAAATATTTATAAGATTGTACATTAAAAAACAGGCAGAGATCATTATTTAGCCAGGTAATCAATGTTTTAAAAAAAAAATTGAAATTGATCAATTTGATGTACGAAGAACAAAATATTTAACGAGCATTTATTTTATAACAAGTGCTATTTCGCAACGCACTGGATTATTATTACGTACAAGTATTTACCATACTGTAATTTGTAAAATAATTCTTGAGCACTATCACTTTGATAACTTCATTTACAAATCATCAATAATAGAAGTTAATTTCGTGAGTTGAGAATGGTGAATTACAAGGAATCATCGCGTTTAGCTTTTCCGGAACACTTCTCATGTCTCGAGAGATATAACGCATTTCTCTTAATGTTGCCTTTACGTCGTAACGTACTATTGTATACGCCCCACTCTGTTTACACTCGCGAGGCAAGCTCGACTCGAGCTCCGTGCGTCATTATCTTTTGAAATGCGGTAGCGACAGTAACAACAGATATAGGGTGGTTGTCTTTTAATTCGCGGTTCTTAATCTGCGAGATAATAAAGTCTTGTAATTAACAAAGTAATCATATTGAAGTGATAATTGTTTCTCGAAACGGACATATCGTACGAGATTTATTCCTAGTAAGAGAGAGAATCGAATCAAGAAATTTTTTTCTAATATTCTGTATATCTACATAGCATAATTATTTCTTTAGCAATTCTTGGATCTCAATATATCTTGTCTTGGATATTTTGTCAATTTGTTAACCGTCTTGAGAATTGAGAATCGAATTGAAAACGCATAAAACATAATATCATTCCTTCAAAAGTGATACAATTATAAAAATGTAATTTTTTAGTTATTATCTTGAATGAATTTATTATTAGATAGAGATTACATTAAGTAAAGATTATTAAACAGAGATCAATACCTTTTACAAGAGTGATATATTTTCAGTTGTGTCAGTTTTGTAAATAAAAAGGAGAGTTTTATAAGAACATTTAGAGCTAAAACAGTTTAGTGATCGAATTTAGAATAAATTGTTTTACTGTAAATTTAATTATTTTAACTGATTAAGATAAATATAAACTGTTGGTGATATTTGCGTCACTTTTGATGAATTATTCTAGATTTGTTATAATTTTGTAAGATATAAAAATCGTCACAATTAAAAAAGAATAGCTTTTAAATAATTGTGAAACGAAAATGACAAAAATTTTATTATATTTCATTTTATTATATTTCTAATTGTAAAAATATATTGTCTTTACTGATTGAGTAATCAATAATTTTTTGGTAGTTTGAAAAAGTTTTTCCTCTTCTAAAAAAAAGAAACCTTAATTTTGTTAGTTGTACCACTTTTGAATTAAAGGAGCGATATGTAGAAAATTTGCATACTAAAGCCATGATTCACTGTTTCACATATTGATAACGCGAGAAACGGAATATGCTATATACATTTATTTTATACTTTTAAATCTATCTTTATAGCGGATCAAGATGTTTTTGCAACGTACAATGTGTTATTGTATAGGACGTTCGCTGTCTGTTTACGACCGCGTGACGACACTCGAGTCGGGGTGGCGCGCGACAAATACGTACATATCTCCGTATCATTATGACTTGAGACGCGATTACGACAGCTCGCGGGAGAGGATTAAACGTAACTATCTCTTACATTCACGATTCTCAGAGAGATTAATTGATTCCCGCTGTGAACCGCGCAAACATATTGAGATAATCATTACATTTGTCGAGTCAGATATTTCGTGTGATTAATTTTTTAGTAGTACATATAGAAAAATACATGGTGTACGCAAATAAGAATTATTTCAAGTTTTTCAAAAATTTATATGTTCCCAAATTTATTACGAAGTTCATTATATATGAGCATCAAATTTATTCAAAATATATTCTAAATTCTAGTAAGTTTAATGCTGCAATCAAAAATTTAATACTTTAATCAAAGATTATTAAATTTGAATTATCTATTATACAAGTTCTATCTGAATTATCTATATTACAAGTCATTTCTTCGATCAATTTTATAATTCTTTCATTTAATTCTTCGATTCAATTTTATATTCTTTAAAAGAAAATAAATTTTTATTTTAAACACATATAATATTAATGAGTTTTTCTAAAACTTATAATAAATATATTTTAAATGATATTATATTTTTGTGTGGGAATCGGAACGGCAAATAGCGAATAAAATTGGGAATTATAAATTATCGTTTTACTGTGATATTTATGGGTAATAATGATGTTTTAACAAGCTTTAAATCCGGAAATCGCATCGCATTTTAAATTTTGACAATTAATGTGTACAAAAATTAATGTGTCCAGATTGAAAGCGCGAGATAATGATTCAAAGCTTTGATTCGATTATTTATCAAATCAATCAATTATTAATAATATAAATGTTTCGCAGAATTCATTGCATTTTTTAAACATATTAAATTTACGTGCATAATGCTAAATTTCAATCACATATATTACTGATTATATCTCTCATATAGTGTGAAAAAAATAATCTTTTTAAATGACGTATTTTTATAGATATCGTGCAACATCATGGATGACAAATGTTCCTGGCATACAATCAATGCAGATTCCACTGGACTGTTCAAAAAATTCGTTCATCGCAAGTGCCGAATGGATTGCAAGTTCGTCGTTTTTCGTCGCGTTATTCCGTCGTAACACAGTAAAGTACGTGCGTTTAACATCGGGAGTGCCGCGTAAAGTATCGTGTGATTATCGTACATTTTTATGATTATTGCAATTGATCGTGTTTTCGCGAGTGTATATAGTGTTTTCGCGAGTGTATATAGTGTGTATATAGTGTTTTCGCGAGTGTATGAGTGCTAAAACTACACTGGAGGAATCTGAGAGGAAGAGCAGGCCAAGGTGGTATCAGGCAACGGTGGAGCAACCCAAGGGTACGTAATTAATTATTTATTCCTTGTTATTCGTAGAATCGATTGTTTATTCTCTGACGATTGCATGACGCTTTATTTTTCTACATCATTCTACAGCAAAATTAAAATTAAAATTTTTGTAACGAAGATATGTTCTTTTGAAATGTTTAATAAAATAAAGAAATTTAAATATTTAATAAAGAAAGTCGTAAGATAAAGATCTTTTTTTGAAACGTAATGTGAGATATTTAAAATAACTCTATTTTAAAAAGAAGGAAAAATTTAATGCGGATAATAATTATTTTCTGAATTATATATTATTATTTTGGATGCTGTTATAATTTGAATATGTTTATATTTACAGATTAATATTTCCACTCCACTGCTGCGCATCATACTGGTGAGTTAGATTATCTTATTTATTTTCAAATAGATTTCCGAAAGGCAGCTAAATATTGCAACTGAATATATAATATTTCATTCGTTTATCACTTTAAAATGGATCGGCGAAGATAAATTAATATTACTATCTTTTCTTTCATATCTATATAATACAAATGAAAGACATATGTAATTTTAACGTACGCTCTTAACGTATATTCCAAGAATGACATTAACGTTCTAACAAAAAGACATTAATTTCTAAGTTGCTTAAGCGGCTTAGCCGATGTAAATAACTTAAACCACTTAAGATAACTGTGATCCTCTTATCCCCAAGCAATTTTCATATTTCCTTTATTATCTCTCGTGAGTGTTGTAACCCATTGCGGCAACCTGCTGTTGCAAATCATGGTGTCACACCTGCGATAAGGTGGCATATACGGTGATAACTATTCTTTCGTCGAGTGGTTCGTGGAAATGCGATCGTTTTCCCGTCGTTATTCGCATCACGTCGGCTCTTACAAATGCTTTTTTCGTCTTTTACAAGAGCATTGGTTAACTTCCAAGTTTTCTTTACCTTTAATGTTGCAAGATCGGTGGAATTGTGCGGCGGTTTCGGTATCGGCGATTTTGCATGGACTGTGCGGCTTGTATTAACTCTCTCGGCGACCGGGACCGTTTAACCGGTAATCCGGCACGGAAGCAAATAAGTTAAAGTTCGCAAACTTGTCCCGTCGTGTAAACTTAAAGTACTTGGCCAAAACGTTTAGAGGAGACAAGCGCGCGTGCCCACACGCCGACGACCGCGTTATACGATGAGAAAGTTTTCAAAGACGCCATTCTCGTATCTGGCTCTAGGCGTTTTCGACGCTGTACCTTGTTCGTTTCCTACATAAATAGGTAGTGCCTTGTCTTCGTTAAATTATCGCTAGTCAGGGCGCCGTTTAAACACTCTCGCGACTCTCTCTAACTCGCACTCGCGCAGATTCGGGGCTTACGCGGATTACGTATCGCTCGCGATATATTGTTTCACGAAGTTCGATAATGGTTTACTGAAGTGTCGTTATTTGTTGCTAATAATTGCTACTCTCTTCATTATTCAGAAATATAAATTGTATCTTTAAAAGCGAGCGTAACAATTTTACGCTCGCGCTGTAAAAACTAAAAAAAAAAAATTTAATTATCCTAAGTTGAAACGAAGATTGTATTACATAAATAATAAAAAGCTAAAAAAATTTAATTATCCTCGGTTGAAACAAAGATTTTATTACATATTTTTATATGTAACATAATCTTTGTTTTAATTGAGAATAATTAAACTTTTTTTTAACTTTTATTATTTATATATAAACGTACCTTTTGCTTTCCTGTATTATCTCTCATGTTTTTGCAACACGTTCAAATGTAATAAATTGTTAAAAGTTAAAAAAGAATTTTTTCAACAAAGTTAAGTGGAATGACACTTTATTCGATATCATCACCTTCCGAAAATATGTATTATCGCGAAGTTAAAGTCTAATATCCACTGTCATAATATCAGCGTCTGTCGTGTCGTTAAATATTCTAACGTCCGTGGTATTCCAGATGATCTCGTAATTTTTTCCGGGTAATGTTCCATTCGCTTTCCAGTTATCGCTATGAGAGAATGAAATTTGTTGCGGCAAATGGATATTTATGCGATGTACATCTACAAGAGCTCGAACGGATTTACGCACCGTGACTGTGAAGGAAAGAAGCGAAGGGGATAATCTCATGCTCAATTTTCTAAATAGATCGAGCATATAAAGTATATCATTCATCGCGCTACAGTTAGAAGAATAATGCACGCAATGCGTAACACCGCGTCGCTTCCTAATTGATCACTTTCTTCATCAAACTGATATATCAGTGATTTAATACAATCATTTAGCGCTACACTTGTATCATCAATTTTTATTTCGTCGGCAATTAATCTAAACACGCGTAAATTTCATACCTCCAACGATGATGGTATCAGGAAAGTGTTATTACACTTCATCTTCAAAAATCGATTTTTTTAAGGGCTGGGTAGGTCGAGCGTAGTAACAGCGTTCTTGGTTTTAATCGTATCCATTAATCGTTATTTTCGCAGTTGAATATGCGCTTCACGCTGCATTGGACGTTATTCCTTTACAACGAGGCGTTCCTTAATTTACTTGGCACTGTTCGCGACGGTTATACACCGGGAACAATTTTCGAGAAGCCTGCCTTTTCGGCGTTAGCAATGTTATTGACGACAGTTGCATTTGAGGCGCAGATTGAAATTTAATTTTCGCGTGTTCAAGACTTTAATGTTGAGGACATAATTTTCAAATTAAACTGTTTCAACACTTTGCGAAATTATCTCTGTACTTACTTGCGACGATATAAATTAATAGACGGTGTGAGGCACAATAGATTTTTTTCATTTCTGTAGAATTAAAAATAGAAAGCATCGAAACTATTCCGATATTGAAAGAAATATTGGTTTTGCTAAAATATCTAAAAATTTAACTAAGTACAGATTTCAAAATAATTTTGATGAATTATTAAAATGTTAATTATGTAAGAAACTCAAGCATGATGAGTGATGGTGTAAAAGTTTTGACATTCTAGAGAGCAACCAGTTTGACTATCCTACATATAATAGTTATTTTAGACCAAGAAAATTATTTTCAGATCCGTATCTATCTAAATTTTTAGATACTTCAGCAAAATTATTCTTTCCGTGCAGTCAGCTTTGGATTCTCCGTGACACGTGTTCCTTCGCTTCTCGAGTTTAATCTGCGAAATGTGATAAATATAAAAATGAGCAGTCGTCTCGGTGCAACGCGCACGGCAGAAATGTTCTTGTACGCAGCAGAATCGGCCGTTTGCCAGTGTTCGAAATCCAATTTCTTGCTAGAAGCCCTAGGAAACAATACGTCCTCGTTCAGCCGCTCCGATCCTGGAGTCCCTTCTTAATCTTTTAGTTCTCAGCAGTAAAGTGTCCGGCTGTAACAAGTTACGATCCTGGAAGTAGAGCGGCTGTGCGAGTAGTGTAAGAAGAACAAAACCTTCGTCTCGCGACTTTTGTATTGGCTGCAACTTCGTGGAATGACACTTTGCAGTTGTTGCCAGGTCGAGGCAGGGCGCGATATGGAGAAGTCAAAAGATCGGTTTCAATTAACAAAAACATTGCTATAACATTTTCCGCACGATATATTTCCGAAACAATTATTAATCGTCGCCCATATTATTATCGAAAATTGAGCAGCTATTTTCATGACGCGAAACTCGGAGCAGTATTTCGGATAAATTTTCCAGTCGTATTACTGTCTCCGCAACGAGGATCACGTTATAGGACGAAGCAATGCAAACTCGATTCCCGATGTCAGAGCGAGCGATCTAGTAGAAACCTAAACACATCGTAGACTCGGCGACTCGGCAAACGTATCTCCTGCCTGAGATCCATACTCCGGAGTACCTTCCGGACGATATCGCAGGACGTGAAATCCGATCCTCCGTAGCCACGACAACGACGTTCTCGTCCACAACCACATATATATAGGTATACGTAAGTGAGACTCCCGGTTGCGGGAGCGAGAGGCTTGTTCGGCCACGAAGGAGTCTGAGTGCGCGTTAAGGAGAGACGAGGCAGGTTGTAAGCGAGGTGAGGAACCGGCAGGTTGTAACCGGCGCGGTTTCTCCTCATCTTCTCTCGTTGCTTGGCGTTAGCCGATGCTGGACGTTGGTTGTACTCGCGATATTCGAGTACCTACTCGAGTCTCGGTTCTCCCGGTCCTTTAGCCTTGGACGGAAAGCATTGACCTCTGCGTTCCACTCCGAGGGCACAACCGGTCACGTGGACCACGGTCTACTACAAAATACTCGTTCTCTCTCTCTCTCTCTTTCTCTCTGTTTCTTTCCTTTCATACACACGTATATATCTTGGAGGCTGGTAATTCTCCCTTCTCGTTCTCTTCCGTCCATCTTCCTCTTTCTGTCCCTCCTTTCGTCTGTTGTAATTTCTCTCGAACGTAGGTATGTACATGCATGCATTGTATACGCGCGATGTAAACGCTCTCGCTTACATAGAATTTTGCATACAACTTGAAAATGCCATTGAATTTTTATTATACACTTCGTTTTTCTTCGTCTACATCTATGTTTACGTTTTACATATATTATATCGTGGGAATTATCGGTCGATAATAGGAAGATACGATTTTTTATAAAGAAAATAATAATGGAGATATACTGATACATTGATATTAACATATGTATTTACACTGATTAATTACAAATGTAAGAAAACGATATTTATGACGCGACAATTGAATTTAATAAAAATAAAAATTATTTTTTCTAACGCGCGATCTTCTTTCTTTAATACGGTTGCGGTTGTGTAATATCACTGAAATTGAGATAAGCATGCCTTCTATTTTTGCTCCAATTATCGTCGATTCGTTTCACTTCTTCTTCGACGACTCGTCTCCGTCATGGAGCAATCGACGAACAAACCGTTCTTCTGAAACGTGCACAATCCGACTGCCGGGAAAAAAGAGGTTGAAATACCGATATTATTCATAATGCAAACAGTAACAGTGCAGTACGAAGTGCTCTCGAAGCATACAATTCTATAATAATTTCAAAGGCCTGCGTCAATTGAAGTCCAACTCACTTGCACGAAAAATTGAAAGTTTTATTTACTGTAAACAATGAATTTTATTTTACGTGTCTGCAATTTGTATAATATTATAATTTTCATGAATGTTATATCTAATTTACTTAATTTATACGAAAAATTAAAACGAGTTACATTTACAATATTCTCACGTATTAGTTTATTTTTTATATATTTATTATATATTATATTATTAAATAAATTGAAGGCTTAATCAATTATTAGAAACTTTCACAAAGCCAAAGTAAAAGAAAGTATTCGTGAGCATTATTTAATTTAAAAAACAGAGAGAGAGAGAGAAAGAGAGAGACGTATGAAATGTCAATATATCGTATGAAAATCGCAATATATATATGATGCATGATTGTGCACGATGAATAAAAATGACAATTTTTAGGAAGCAATAGTGTTCACTGCTGGTCGTTCAGTTTATCGTGAATTAGTTAAATGGGCATTCGGGGCGCCAGGCCGAGCGCCGTCAGTGGCGCGGCGAAAAAGCAATATTGATCCTATGCTAATTTTGCTACTGAGTTATGAAGGGTTCGTGCCGAATAGGATAATTTATTCTCCTGTTAATGCCAACTCGTACACGCTCCTGCGACCGTCGGGCGTGCGCACGGCGAGTACTCCCAGGAAAATCAGATTCGCGCCGTAAACCGGCTGGAATTCCATCGTGGATTCATGTACGTCACGGTAAAGTAACGTAAGTCCGGTGACGACGTTACGCTCCGACGGAACGAGGACTTTTCGCGTTGACGCGTCCTGTCGCAAAGGACGTTCGCTCATTTCCTAGGACGCAGCCATACCGGAACTTTTGAACTCATACATTTATAATAGCAACTCCATTTTCGTACTTGGCCTTCGCAGACGCACCATTTGTTACACCGTAACGTCGCGACGTACGCGCTCTTCTACTTAATATTTACAATCTGAGTACATTGTCAAAACTTGGCGGAAACAAATATAATAATTGTATCTAGGATCTAAAAGTATGGTGTTTGATTTATTTTGATTATTCACTGAGACAAATAATGGTTGCAGTTACTAAAATTTAATTATAATTTACAGTCATTTTTTGGAACAACTATATATTTATATTTGTTTTAACCACGGACATATAATCAAT
Organism: Acromyrmex echinatior; assembly: GCF_024713525.1. Classification (NCBI taxonomy): domain Eukaryota; kingdom Metazoa; phylum Arthropoda; class Insecta; order Hymenoptera; family Formicidae; genus Acromyrmex; species Acromyrmex echinatior. The sequence goes on along the minus strand of NC_141865.1, from coordinate 10,821,761 downwards.
TATGCTATTAATAATAATAATCACACATACTGAAGAAAATATTTAGTTTTTGCTTAACATATTTTTAATTATTTTCATATAAATAACAAGTAACTTTAAAGAAATGGTTCAATTAAATTTTATTTACTATTCGTAACTTGTGATATTTTACTATATTAATATTTGAAATTGTCACATAATCTATAGTATAGTTTTTGGGAGAATTATACATATATGATTATTATTACTAATATCAGTAATAACAGTAATAAAAATCATAAAAATGGAGCTTTTAACTATAATTATTTTACTATAATTATAGTCACAAATACCAAATACTTTTTTCTTAATGTTGCGTGTGTAATATCTCAAGAATTTATTGTTCATAAAATTTTTTTACGATTACTGAATTTAATTTTTTTTTTAATTTTTCTTTTATTATTTTTACCTAATGCTGCTTTACTTCTAATTTCTTTATAAATTATACAAGAAAATTACAAGTTCTTTAATGTAGTTTGTTTTGCATTTAATCCATTAAGTTTAAATTTTTGTCAATTGAAATCCACATAATTATTTTATTAGAACTCGATTGAATCGCAAGCTATAAAATATATTACAAGCAACTTTATTAATTAGTTTACAAGCTTCTACTCGATTCGTGATGCAACGCATGTCACAAAAGTAAAAAAAAAATATTAACGGGTGGTCCTTCGGTGCGATCGTTACAATGGTTGGCCTTACTAATCCCATCGATCATTCGCCTGTCTTCGCTGTCCACCGAATTGCTCCTACTGTGGAGAGACAGTTCACGCAGAGTCTGAGACACAATCCGAAGTTCCGCTCGATCGGATGTGTATACATGATCGTAGAACAGCATTCGAGCGACTGCTGATTCGTATTTATGGGCCCTTAATTCCGCGCGACTGGACTTAATTCGCACCTTCATGGGTCCGAGTCGCATTATCGAGTTGTCACCGTAAAATAAAAAGCATCGCTGCTTTCGTGCAACAATATTGACGTTGTCATCGAGTTGCGGTGACATGCTTGTCGTAACAATGTTATATCGATGCAATATATGCGGTTAGATAGGAAACTACGACACGAGTTCCGTCGCTCGTTATAGTTCTCAGGAATGCAGCAAATTTAAAATTATTGGCTAACTTTGTTTGATGCAGAAATGCTTCGTTGAGAAATGATCTACTAACGATGATAGAATGTTTCATAGATGGGCTTACAGTAACATTTGTAAATTTCTTGAGAACGTACACAAAAAAAAATCGGTTCTGTTAAAATATTTAAAAAGTTAGCTAGATGCAGATTTGAAAATATTTTTGTTTAGCCGTTTAAACTGATTGCTAGAATGTTTTTCCATCAACGTTTAAGCGTTTTACATAATCATTTTGATGGCCCGACAAAATTATTTTTAGCTTTGTGTATCTAGCTAAATTTTTAGATATTTTAGTAAAACTATTCTTATGTAATTATATTATTTTATAAACAAATGATATTACGTATAAATTATTACAAATATCTTAGTGAAAATGAATATCATTGTGTTGCATTTATTAAAGATTTATCACATGTGATTCCGTGAATGATATTTAACACAGTTTCATCGCTTTGAAGCGTTATTCTGCATGTTAACATATTGTTAGAAAAACAAACTTCGACTCTCATAATATTATCCCGGCAACGATCCATGTGCATGATCCGAGCTCCGGAACCATCGGCAGGAAGTCAAACCGATAGCGAGGAAGCAACGGAGAAGCTAATCACGGCGTTTTACCAGCGTCGCCTAGGAAGTATTAGGTCAGTTCAAGGCAGCCATCGTTTGCACGGCCGTGATTAGAGCTTGCTACGCGCTTGCGGACGTGGGATTTGCGGTTACGGGGATTTGTAGTACAAATACGACATGTGGACCGAATACGACCTGGCCATATACGGCCATACGACCCATACGATTGTACGACCGTATAACGACCGCTATATAGCACGTACGGATACGTCCATGGACAGCAGCCGGCTATGGGGCCCTCGTTACAACTGCACAACTACCAAACTACATTATTGCAGCTTGGGAATCTCGGCGTAACTTCAGCATAGTCCGGCAGGCCGGAACTATTTCCCCCGAGGGTTACCACGGTTCTGTCGTTCTGCTGGACATAAGCGCGTTCCGCGTTCCCGGTTCTCGGGAAATGTTGGGCGTCGTCGCGATCGGCTTCTGCTTTCTCTGGAACTGATCTTGATTTCAACGCCGCTATTAGATTGGATTACGTGCCGGGAAACGCATAGCTATAGCTCGCCAACTATTGATCATCTCCGGCGAACGTCGACGCAAGATGTTAGGCGACGTACAGATTGTTATTTTAACACTCGCACGTTCTCATACAAGCTCCTCGCCCCCACGAGAAACTTTTGGTAATAGTTAAGGAAGATTAATGGCCAGACCGCCGCGTTTATTTATCCGCTCTCGGGCGAAGCGCGTGTTGGGTGATTGAACATTTCGAAGACTGATCGGATTAATCGATTATTGATCCACCGTCTTAACATTTCGTTAAAGATTAGCAACCTCATTTTCCTGATCTTTGCCGAGGAACGTTGCTCAACGCTGTCGTGGCACAGGTGCGCTCGGATGATGCAAACGGGATCTGATTTCAGATCCCTCCGCTCCGATTCTATCCAAGATATCCCCCGTGGCGATACTTCCGGTTAAGCTACGTAACTTTCTCTCTCCATCTCTCTCTTTCTCTTGCGAAGCGTTTTTAGAGAGCTTTGCTTGCTGCAACATCGCTGGCTTTCCATTACGGGGCTGTTTTGAGATTGTTACGGCAGACGCCGGGGTTTGAGTAGTGCTTGTTTGCTTATTCTTGCAAGGCAAACGACGCTTCCCGACGGCACTAAGTACACGGCGTTTTCTCAATATTCCTGTAAATAACGGGAATCGTGCAGAAGGAGAATACCCCGTTGTACAACACATTGAGGGAACCGGACTTACCGTTTCTATTCTTGCCACTTGTTAGGGTATAAGTCGCTCCTCCCTGAAAGAAAATCGCGATAAATTATGTAAATTTCGACTGGATATTTACGTACTTTCTGACATGCTTTTAATGTGCTTCTAGCCGAAGTTTCAGACCATGTAAAACGTTAAACGTTCCTCTTAAATTTGCGACGACGAAAAAAAAGGGGTAGAAGGAAGCGGAAGATGGAGAGAGGAGACCGGTACCTAAAATTTCCATTAACGCTCGGCTGCACGACGACTGTAAATTATGACTGTAACGCGTAAGAGGAAAGACGGTAACAAATGGTAAAATTATCCGGAAAATTAAGTTTTATAAAAGAGTCGGCTGTGCGCGCGCGAACGCGAAACGGCTTCTCGATTCGTGCCTGGATCGTAAACATGACCTAGAGCCATTAGACCCACCGTGCATCCCTCGTGAGTTCAACTAGTGTGAAATATTCTTCATTTCATTTAGGTCCATTATCTATTTATGCTCTCTCTACTTTGCCTATCACTTCGCCTATCACTTATTCCTATCCAGGTCGGCAAAGGCAAAGTATACCTTTATTTATCAGAATCAATTGAAATACATAGCGACCGATTTGCTCTGCTTATCTTCATTTATATCGTAAATATTTGAATTAAATGAGGTAAATGTATTAAGAATGAACCTCGATTAAAATTAACATTATAAAGTTAGAGGCGCGTTGTGTCATCGGATAAACTGCGCATCATGACATGAATCCACGTATACCGTCACAGTTAATTGCATTATATGAAGTCAGGATTTTCGTGTAGTTACACGCGTATGACGTAGCTAACCTTATCCTGTCGCCGATCTTCCCCGCATCGTAAACCCAATCCGTAACCATTAGATTACAGCAGGATCCATCAAATTTGGAGTTGACTTTGACGTTACGCGTAACGGTGCACCTAAACTTCTGCGTTTAGAGATACTCGCTTATCCTAATATACCACTTACGTTGACGCACCTGAACGTACAAGAATCTACCGATCTCTTGCAGGTATCATATTTGTATTAGTACACATGATACTTTGTAATAGCAACCAGAGTTTTGCGTGCGATAACACTAATCGAAAATATCTCAGACACAGGACACAAGCGAAGAAAGATCTATTTTTCGTCCGTACACTCTAAAAAATAGCAATGTCTATATAATTCTCAATGTGTTGGTATTAATATTAATACTAGTATAATGTGAATACCATGGATTTTAAAATCACATCATGATGTTGATAATGAAATCCACGTTGATGTTAATATTAACACATTGAGAATTAAAATTTAATAAAATCATTGAGAATTATATAGACACCGTATATAGATGTTAAATCACATCGATTTTTTAGAGTGTACATATGTAGTCATGACACATGTATGTAATATACATTTTACGAAATATTACAATGTTTGAGAAGTCTTTGTCATTGATACAATTGGAATGTGCTGTTAAAATCGTCACAAATTTTACAATATAAGAAAGAACGATCTTGCTGAAGTATCTAAAAATTTAGCTAAATTCAGATACGAAAGTAATTTTGTTTGGATCATCAAAATAATTTAGAACATTTAAACTGGTCGCTGAAAAGTAAAATGTTAAAACTTTTTACAGCATTAATCATCAATGTTATATAATTATTTTTTATTATTCAACGAAATCATTTTTAGATTTTATCTAATTAAATTTTTAGATACTTTAGCTAAACTGTTTTTTCCCCTGCAGGCATTAATTTATTTGCAAATCATAATTTGAGAGTAATTCCGGTACCTTCGAAATACGCCAAATAGCAATTTCTCAACAATATAAAAATATCAATTAAACGCGAAATGAAAAGTTCTCGAAATTTGTACGGATGAAGTTTTTTCCACTAGTTTATAACCTTTTATAAAGAATAATTGGACAATGTCGCTGATATTGATTACAGATTAAATTATAGATAGATATTGATAGATATTGATAGATTGGAGCATAATTACGTAGCAGTTTCAAGCATGATGAACAATGCTGTAAGTTTTGACATTTTAGCAATCAGTTTGAGCGTCCTACATAATTATTTTGATGCTTGAACAAAATTATATTCAAATTTGCATCCGACTAAATTTTTAAATACCTTGGCAAAAGAATCGCAAGAAAATTATGCTTCGAAAGGCTCGACTACGTTTCCACAAAATCTTGTTTATATAGTCGGAGATCAACTCTATGATCATAGTTAGATTGTACGAATGCCGTTGGGCAGGATCTGCATTCGGTAGATTTAATTGATCAGATTCACCTGTGTGAGAGATATTATGCGGTCAGCAGCGCGGCGGATTTGCCTCTAAATCAAATTCCCTTTTGACGCTATTGGCGAAATGCCTCGTTAATTAGTACGTATTCTCTCCAGCCCTTTTCATTCGCTCTGTTCGATTTTACCGTGAATGATTCGCAAACGCGTGAACGAAAACCGGCGCAGCTTCGTCTGCACCCTCTCGGTGCGTTGAAGCAGAAAAGCTTGGGCAATGGAATCGCTAATCCGACGATAAACATATCCGGGCTGCCCGGAGTTCCGGTTGTTTGCGTAACAACAATAAACCCACGAACGTTGTGCGCATCTGGCTGCGAAGATACGCGAGCTTTCGCGTACGTCATTATTTGCGTAGATGGTGTATCAAATTTTTTTTTTTTTTTTTTTTTTCTGGAATAGAAGGGAGGACGGTGATCGTATATAAAACTAGGCGATTTTAAATGAATGCGGTTGGTACGATAGCTTATCTCGCACAAAATGCAATGTGCGATAGGATTGAAGGTCTGATCCGCGAAATGCCGCTTGTGTTTCAGTTCGCGTTCACAATTTTCATTTATTTCGGTAAAAGCGACATTTAAAAAGTAGATCAATTGCAGCAGATAGATCCGCAAATCTGTGATTTACCACTTCGCCAGAATCAGAATTGACGTGAGATATTTGCTCGTAAAGAGAACGGTGTCAATGTTAATTCAGAAACGCACGCTATTGATGAATTTAATAGATCAAAGGATCGACTGATCGCGTCGCTATCGGTGCGAAATTAACGAGGGGCTCTCCGACATCAGATGCAGGTAAATATACATATGTATGTGTTTGGCAGCAACCGTAATGCATTTCGCCTATCACGCGAATAGGTACTTTGGGCCGTGTGTCTATTAGTTATGGTAACTATTCGCGGGATTCCTAATCCAGTTCAGAGTTTGCTTTCGATCGAAGTTACGAACCGCGGTCGCGAAGGACGGGCGCATAGATAAGCGGTGAGTTGCAGTTGCGACAAACTTTGAAATGCCATCTGTCCTACGAAGCGTCGCATTGCGCGTCGACATTGCGAATTCTGTATCACAGTTGAAAGATCGTCGAGAGATAAAAGCAAGATTATTTTTTCTTTTCATGTAGCTTACCGAGGTCCGAGAAATCCCCATTGAAATTATTTTAGCTTCAGTTTCCGCCTACGATCAATGGAACTCTTCTCGACGAAGAGGCACACCTTTTCCCGGCTGTGCGTTCAGGTCGAGCACAACAAGCGCAGCTTCAATAACGAAGATTGAAATTACAGAGTTTCTACCGTATCGGCTTTTTCATCTCGCGAATTACGTCGCGAAGTATCCAGGGAAACTAATCGAGATTAGCCGCGTTAAAAAGTTGCGTCGCTCTCTCGAGAATCGCACCGTTCCACGATAATCCATTTACAGATTCTTTCGAATTGGAATTAATTCAAAGATGGCGCACAACTGGGACACACGCGAAATGGTTTGTGAATATGAAATTGTTTAGACCAGACGACGTAGATGCAAAAAGGTGTATCTGGGGAACGAGAGAAAGTTGACGCGGAATAGCAAGTAACAGTACGTTGTAGCACGCTTTAGTGATTAAAGGCGTAGGATTGAGCGAACAAAGAACCTCGCGTTGAAGATGAGACCTCGGTCGACGAAACTTCGCGTTGTTCGTTACGCCAGGTAAATTGCCATTATAAACGAGACAATGTACTAGCGTGCACACGCGGCAGAAGTTTGTGATTTCATTTCGCAAATCGTTCCGTTATCGGAACGCAGCTCTTCGTTCGCTCGTACGCGCGAGTCTCTTTAAAGTTGCGGCTAAGTCTTCGATTTTGAGTTACTCCAGGTATTCACGGATTATTACGCGCATAATATCGCGTGTCGCTGTTAAGTATCGCGCACTTAATAACCCGCCGTTTCAATATCGCGGAAAATATTTTAAAAATTGCGAACGCTGTCGGTGATTCACCATTAATGAGTATTTTACTATTTATTAGCCCATTAGCTGCCATGTATATCTTATGGCTTTTTATAAGAAGCTTTTTATGCTGGAGATATTCATCTGTATATTGCACACTAAAAACTCTTTACTGTTTTTCAAATATATTTTTTTTTATTTTTTAATGGAAACGAGGAAGCTTTGTTGTACAGTACCGTTCAAAAGTATTTGCTCGCTCTCTCTTAATTAAATGAAGAAGTGTGAATTTCCATTTTCTTTCCTACATGTTTGACTAAAAATATATAGTATAGCTAAAAATATTTAATTCTACATATACAATAGAAGAATACGGTAGAATTAAAACGAAATTCGATATATAAAAAGGTACGTACAAAAATTAAAGTGCAAATACTTTTGAGCGATAGTGTATGTTGTTAGCCTTAAAGCGACGATCGCAATAAAGCTGAGAGCTACGTGCAAAAATTATTGATAGACATAACGTGAAGGTATCGCGTAAAATTCGTTGATTTTTTAATCGGAATCAGCATTAAATACGCGTTGATTATGTGTAAATAAATGAAATGATCGTGCAAAGGATCGTGGGTGGAAACAATGGCGGGAAACGCGCTTTCGTATCAATATATCCGGTGTACGTATAAATTTCTGGCGGCACGCCGGACATTTTCGGAGTGTATAATCGCAAAAGCTGGCCGTAATTACCGGCTGTGGGATATTTTTCAGTCACGCCTTCAGCTCTTCGGGCCGAAATCGAATGAATCGCTTGCACCGCACCGTCACCTCCATCACTCGTCCTCTCCGACGCATAACGATAGTCAATTCAATTTGAATCGTGGCCAAGCTCAACGGGACAGTTAATTACGTACGAATGACAGCTTCGCCTCGCGCGAATTTGTCGCGTTGATTCATTCGAAATCGCCATAGATTGGCTTCCGTATTCTTTTTCTTCCCTCTATCCTAATCGCGTGCGATATAAGAGAATAATAGATTCGGTCGATCAAAAACTGTGAATTTGAATTTATCGCGGCTGTCGTGTTGTCTTCCTCTCGCTTTCTCATCGCCTGCTTTCTCATTCAGTCTTGTTTCGTTGAATGTTTACGCTCAAAGCTGACACTTTTAACACAACGTCACCGCAGCGACGCTAGTATTAATAGAGGCCAAAACGGACACTGCAATCTCTGGTCCTGGCAGTCGTTTCTCCCTTTCACTCTTCCTCAGTTCACTTTCTCTTTCCTCCCCTTTCTCTATCTTTCTATATCTTAATCCTCTGTCACTCCATTTGTCTCTTGCTCGCATACCCACGATGGTCTCGTGCTTTCGTAGGTCGTCAGGTCTCGTGAATGAAACGAAGGCGTGGCGCTCACGTTGATTCATAGTTTGACTGCAAAGCACGACAGAATTCGTCTTCCCTTCACAAGAGACTCCACGACAATTCGTCCGCTCGGTCATTTATTTATGTTCTCTTTCGCCGCATCATTAACTTTCGTTAAAGGACTACCATACGAAAAGTAATGTTCGTGTGTGTGTATTGCTCTAAGAATGTGCTTGTCTTTGATTTTTTTAATAAAGATGTATTATATTTCTAAAACCATCAGCGATTTATTAAATATATAATCTTTTAATATGTTATTTTTTAATATGGTGCTCGATAATATCGGTGTATTTATGTATCTATATATATATGACATCGAAATTATTTTATAATTATGTTTCTTTTTGTAGCCAAAATAAATAGAAATATTGAATAGAACGGTGATCCACGACGCGGAACGTGTTAAAAAACTATTGATAATGTAATAGAGATGTTAAAAAGTATTAGGTGTTGGAATTAATTCGTAGCGTTTTACAAGTGATGGGAAGTACTTTCATTAATGTATTTTTTAATGCTCATGTGAAATAAATAACATTCTTTCATTAAAAACGCTACGAATTAATTCCAACACCTAATAATTTTTAATTTTTGACATTTTTTTGAAAGTCTGTAAAACAATAAAAAAAACTTGGGCTAGGCAGAGGGAGTAAAATATGATTATAGAAGGGGCTTTAAGATTTAGACACTAATTACGTCTGCACTATTGTGACCAAATTTATTTGTTGATACGTTTCTCCGTTATCGAACTCACACGCACTTAATGTTATATACGCACGCTAATAGAAACTAAATTGCGGGTATCGACGTGGACCATAACAGTGACCAGCGACCAACCGCAAATCTTTTCACCGTGTGCGATCGATCGATTGTTACACACCGAGACTGTTCAGATATGATTACATTTCGCTCAAATGGATGAAGCGGATTTGACAGAGATTATATGCAGCAGGTGTGCGAATATCGACGTTTCCATCACGATAACAAGAGGAGGGAAGGGAGTGGGGGGTTCGTTCATTTCAGATATTGGAGATTATTGCGCTGATCTTTGATAGTCGTTTGAATTTGTAATCGGCCCGGTTCGCCTAATATCTCTCGAGTTCATTTAAAGCGAATTGAACATACGCACCCTCGTTTCCGATGAAAGAAACCTTAAACGAAAAGAAACGGGATTGATCTTTGGAAAATGATTATTGACATAGCGCAGGAAAAGATTAAAGATGAGGATTAATTCTTTTTAAGCACGTACTTCCTGTTAAAGTCAGTTCCAATTTTACTCAGAGAAGAGAAAAGCAGAAAAGCGGTGCAAGAATAGCTCCGACTCTGACCTGAATACTTTTTTTTTTTTTCACTTCAAGTTCATCAGACCCGCGATATCAATCGGCAGTATTCTCGAAATAAAGTAAGCTTGTGATACGTGACGACGCAACGAATGTTTGCGAATGATATTATACGCGTATTATTACGATAATTCAGCAAAGAAATGATAGAAGATAATGAGTAATGAGGATAAAGTTACTGAGCGCGCAGGAGAGAGAAGCCATTATCTGCGATTTTCATAAGCGATTGGATCGTTCGTGCATTTCCGTTGCCATTATCGTTGTCAGGGTATACGATGTTGGTGGCTAGTAATGAAGACGGATCGCTTTCTGCGAATCAAACGGGACGTGCGGTTCTTTTTTCCTTCCCAGCCTTGGCGAAACTCGAGAAGAACTGGATAGTCGGCCTTTAATCAGGTTTTAATTGCTTTAATTCGCAAGATTTTGTGCGATCGTTATGGAACGTATCGTGAGAATGTACGATATTGTACAAATTTTCGATCGTAACAAAATCCTAAATTCAAATCGTGAACGAGATCAAAAATATCGTGAGAAACGTAAGTAGGTATCGACGAGAATGTCAGCTGTGTTAAGCAAGAATAGCATAAAAATACAGGCATTTTTCTATTTATAACGAGGTTACGTTCTGAGACTTTGATTAGAAGTCGAATCATATAAGTAATCATATAATGCTAACTATTGTTTCTCTTTTTCTTCTAGTAATAATAGTTGTATTACTAACCATTGTGGATATAATAATTATAAGATTATGTGAAAAAATAGATTAATGTCTACTTCTATCAATGTAGGTTAATTTTAATCTCGGTTTAACTTCATCTTTTTCTGTTATAATTCTTAGCGCATACTGGTCGTAAGTCCGCAAAGTTGAAGTAATTGTAAGTAAAAGGATATCTGCAGTATATATTATATTATATTAATACAAGATTTTTTTAACACTTAAAACTTAATCAAAGATTTTTTCCGAGATAATAATATTGTAATAATAATAATAACTTTACTGAGTGCAACTATTAACATTAAAATACAAAATAAACAGATAGAAATACAGTAAGTTTGATATTGAATTGACATATCAGTTGCACAACAATAAGGAGGACAACAGTTAAGCAGCTGATTTAAAGCCGTACTTGAAGACAATTGTTATTTTCATAAAAATGGAGTATCTATGATATTATCCATCAACAGATAGGTGTTAGATACATAATAATAAAAAACAAGAAAGACGGTTCTTTTAACAACAGAAACAGTGAATCGTTGCAACACAGTGAATCGTTTCATTCATATTTAACATTGGTAACAAGGATAAAATGATTCACTGTGTTACATTGTGTCATCTGTGTCTCTTGCCGAAAAACGCCCAATGCTAGTTTCGAAACGTACACAACAAGCAATAGGTATAATAGTGTGTAACGAAATAACGTCACTTGCACCCAACGCATAGTCCATTCTCTTTAACTATTTGTATGGGCGAACGATTTTGTGACTTATATCGCTTTTGATTGCTTGCACTATACGTCACATGTCGCTTTTTTTTTTTAAATATCAAGACAAATGCATACTTTGTATCATAGCAAGAAACAAATGTTCACGATACGTTTGAGAAAAGAAATTTACGTGGACGTATATCTTTCCGTTGTATTTATTTTTAGTCCTTATCACTTATTTCTCAGTATCTCAAAGAGTCATAATTTCTATGCTGCGCCGCGAACTCGACGGCACTTTATTCGCAGGGTAAATTCAACACGCTCGAATGACGCCTACGCGCGATTAGCATGATTATAGAGACGCGTTTATGGTCGTTTCGTAAAGAAAAATGAGATTCGCGAGATAAAGCGGCGAGCCAAAGACGGAGGTTCCATACTTATTGCAGGAAATATGGTAATCCGCGGGCAAAGCGCGAAAGTTCTGCTAACGATTATTCAAGAGCGGCTCGTTCGCGCCGCACCATAGAAATTGGATCGAGGAATGAAATTCTTTCGTCTAATTAGAGCACAATATCTTCGCCCCAGCGAGAGGGTTATACTCTAGCTTACTCTTTTACCTATTTCTTACATCAAACGTTCCATGAGGATTAATTCCTTCCTGAGGATAACGGTCTAAGGCTATTTCGTGCATCGCTCGAGGGTGTTCTGGTTAAACACGTCTAACGTGTCCCTTTGTGCCACCTGATAATCATAATTTCAATGTGAGTCGAGAGACGCCATCATGGGAGTTGATTCCAATTTTGTGCATTATCGTATCTCATTTTTATTAACGGAAAGAATTTGTTGAAGTAAAAATTAGCTAGATACAGATCTGAAAATAAATTTTGTTGGACTATCAAAATAATTATATAGAATATTTAAATTGAATGTCAAAACTTTTTTGCAGCATTGCTCACGCTTGAATTTCCTACATTATTTTGGTGGTCCAACAAAATTATTTTTAGATCTCTATCTATCTCAATTTTTAGATACTTTAGCAAAATTGTTTTTTTCCGTACAGAATACAATATTTATGAAAAAAATATTTTGCATAGTTATTTTCTGCTGGATATTAGAAATTTAGGCAGATAGATAAAGCATTTTTTGCTATCCTGGAAATAAACAATCTATGTTCAAGAGTGAGAAACGCAAAATAAGAAAATTGACAAGTATTTGGTACAGAAATTTGAAGAGAAGCAAAATAAGAAAATTAGCGAGCGCAAGATAAGAAAATTTACAGACAGGTAACGCAGAAATTTAAAGAAAATATTATACGAAGGTGTGAATAATAAAAAAAAATGAAATAAAATGTAATAAAATATAGTAGAATAGACTAGACGAGGAACAGTGAAGGAATACGTAAACAAAATAAAAATAATGGGTGAAAATAATGGGTATCATAAGGTTGGTGACGTATTATAAATAATTGAAAAATAGAAAATTAAAATTAGTATAGAGATTATTGTGATTTTCCAAGGAAATATCCAATTTTGCAATAACGTTGTGGCAACATAGGGCGCATATTGGATGGTGAAGAGGACTCATCTGCCAACTTGTTTGCGCAGACGTTATTTAGCACGGAATGTTCCATCGCGAAAACAGCATCATAGTCAATATCTACCCAGGGGCCAATAAATATACACGTTACTCCGCATTGTTTCTCCGAACAAGATATTCGACACATTCGTTGTATTAGTGCTACAAATTGCTCCCTTCTCGCACGTAGAAGATAATTCTTTTAATTTTGACACATAAATCTTGGTCTATGTATCAACGTTTAACATTTAATATCATCACACTTTGAGAATCACGCGAAATCGTTTGAAAATCGTATTACACGAAAGAAGTGCAGGGCCGCAATTGTTACATGTTTCTCGTTACAAGTTACAATGAACCTGTTACACCTAATCACGTTCCCGAGACAATACCGTACTAGCTGAGGGTTTCTAGGTGTTTCCTATCCCTTTGAGCCTCTTGATCAACGTGATCATAGCGACGCGCTGAACTGTTTGCACGGAGAGGCCGACCGCGATACTACAGGATGGCCAAGTGTGGTTTGAGCGATCTCGCACGGCCAATGGACGCGCATAAATTAGAAGCGTTAATACGCGTTAGAGCAATCTCATCTTGGATATTGCCCGAGGGATAGCATCACGTATCCGTCAGTATACGTTCGCTATCGCATATACACGGCTCGACCTCGTTATTGTCAAATTTTGGATGCACAGATAGTAAATAATCGATGACAACAAATAGAAATGATCGAAAAAGAAATTTATTCTCTCGCTCCAATTTTTTAAACACCTGGAAACGTTTTAGTTTTAAGTATTTAGAAAATGAGAGAATAAGAATAAAGCATTTTAATATCTTAAAATTAAAATACTTATTTCTTTTTGAGTGCAATGAAGGTAACAAACGAAAAATAAATTATGCAAATTATACAAAATAAATTATATAAAACAAAGAGAACACAACGAAAGATTTTAAATTAAATTCTTGCTACTGTGATAAGTGGAAATTTGATTTTATAAATTAAGTAATTCTGTAATTATAACCGGTAGTCTTCACCCATATCGCGTCGTACAATATTTTATTTACTTTGAGCGGATGCGATAGCGGTTAATGGAAACGCGGTAATTAATTAAAAATATTCTTGCGGGTCGTGCGCGCTGCGGGGGCACTTTATAACGAACTAATTCGAGATTGAAACTGTTACTGAATGTTTGTCAATTTGCCTCAGAAAAATACGTGGGAGATAGTTAGTGTAGGCGGTAAAAATATTTATCCTTCCTTCTCCCGTGGGAGGGGAGGAGGTTCTAGCTCGATGCAAATATTAAAAATGATTAACGGATCTAACGCGGGTGTAGTTTTGATGATCGCGGCGCGCTTTGAGGACGACGCTGCTAGGCGCAAACGAAGCCGAAGCCGAAGCCGGCGATTGGACGCGCCGCGGTAGCGTCAACTTGGCCGGCGCGACGCGACGCGGCGCGGCGCGCAGAGGTGCGTTCGATAGCGCGACCTCGCGCTACCCCCAGTACCCGGCAGAGCCTCGTACGGGAAAGTGCTTCGTTCGTCGTGTCGGTACTTCCGAAGCTCCCTCGTACGCGGGTCGCGTGCAAGCTTCACCGTCCTCTCTCTTTCCCTATCTCTCTTTCTGTCTCTCTCTTTCTCTCTCTGTCTGTCTGTCTCTCCTTCTCTCGCTATTTTCCCTTATCCTCCTAATCGTTCTCCGTTCGATGCTCCTTTAAGCTTTCAAGGGACAGAACGGCTGATGCTTTTCTCGTACGCTCCGATCGGCCTCGTCGCGAGCGCGGGAGAAGAAGAAGACGGCTCGCCGTTTTAAGCGAGTTGCTTCCCTCGCGGCTGTCACGCGCGTCACCGCATTCCTTCCTTCCTTCCTGCCTTCCTTCCTTGCTCGCTTACCTCGCGTCCCGCCGGTGAACGCCGTTTTACGTGCGGTTGAGTTTGCGTTTTGTGCGAGCGAGCTCTTTGTGTTCCGTGAATCCCTCGTTTTTGCCCAGTGTCCTTTTGTTGATTTTTGAGGATTTTTCAACGGCCTGCCTGCGGGAGTCCAGAGAGCGCTTTTGAATGCCGAACGGATCGTTTTCAGTGAGTCGTGTATATATAATTCATTAGTGTCTTGTTTCGCGCGATCGTAGCTATGAATTGATTTTTTTTTTTTTTTTTAAATTAAAATCGACGAGTTGATCATACGAGCACGAGATTGATGACATAAAAAATGTACGATGCGTTTCGAGCAGGCAATTAGATCCTCGGTGCTTTACGTTGCGTTTTGATTTATCGCTTATGAAACTGTTCACCGATGTACAGATTTTGGATTTCAAGGCGATTACAGAGAGCACCAGGTGGTATCGCTCGTTTAAGGGCGCGCGATTAGCAATATGGAGGAACGTACCGCATGTGAACGCAATAATATTTGACGCGTTAATTGTTGCGTTAATTATACCGGGTGAATTATGTTTTAATTCTTTTACCGTTCTTTTATAACACTTTCTTATTAGCCTTTTTTTTATTATCGTTGGAAAACTATAATTTCCTCGTGGCGCGTGGCGATCGATATCGGACTCGATAAAATATATGTAAACTTTCTTGTAATTTCTGCTGCAATATATTTTTATAGCTCGTTCTTTCCATCGTTATATAAAAAATGTAAAAAAAAACATAAGATTATGAAAAAAAAGCATCAGAATAAATTTTAATATATTTAGGAATATCGTATATAAGAGTATCGAGAATCAGTCGAATGTGATAACAAATTTAAAAAAAAAACGAAGAAATAAAGTTACTTCATTTTCTTGCTGAAACGAGAAGAAATGAATGCGATTTGCCAAAGACTCCGCAAAATACAACAGCTTTTGTACAATGCTTTTCAATACGTGCGTTTCTCACGCATAAGAAAATGCGCATTCTCATTAAAAATTAATTTAAATCATTTAAAGTAAATATCACCGAGTATGTCGGATATATAATTTTTCTTAAAAATATCATGAACATTTTTGCCACCGCTAAGATTTCTGATACGGAGGCGTGCTCCGAAATTGGCCGCTGTCGATATTCCTCGTGAAGTGACGTTCGCGGTCGTGCAATTTTATTTTTCGGTTATATCTGCGGGTCGGGTCATATCTCTCTCTCTCTCTCTCTCTCTCTCTCTCTCTCTCTCTCTCTCCCCCACCCAAGTCAAAAACACCAAGCGTGGATTTTGGAAGGAAACGCCGCGACGCCGCGCCGGAGCGTCTGCTCGCGCGACGAAAGCGTATGGAAAAGCACGTCGCGATAAACCGCGAAGATAGACGCCGGGATAAAAATTGCCGAGACTGTCAAGGGTCGCGGGAATGCAACGGACGATTGATAGTCGTACCTCGGTGTTATCACCGTCGTAAATTCCCGCACAGCGTTCGGTTTACGCGTCCGCTCGTGATATTTTTCGCTGCGGTATCGTCGAAATAGAAAAATGTTTACGTCACGGGCAGAAAGAAGCGTGATCAATCGGAGGGTGTCTAATTCCAATAATTCTCGCGAGATGCGTTTTGCAAGAATGTTATTTTTTTTGCGCGATCATATAATGTGTATATATCCTCAAACGAATATACATCGTGAAATTATCGCATTTGTTAGCCAAATATTATGCGTTTCCGCAATATTGAACTTTACCGTTATAACTTTACTATTATGGAGCACGGTTGTTCAACGAGTTTAAGAGAGCTTAACTCCTGCTACTCCGCGCGAATATCTTTCGAATTAATCGATCCTCCTTTGCTGTATCCTAACGAGATTTCTTACGTCGTAAAATTTATCCGTATACGTTTAAACTTGATTCTGTTTAGTATCGCGACGCTGCGAATATATACGATATAACAAACACGAGCACAGTTAATGTGACACGCGAATGCGTAATTTGTCTTACAATGAGACTTTGGAGCAACGAGAGCACGACGACACATTGCCATTTCACCCCGAGACGACGCAACGTCACGAATCGCGAGCTTTTGCACGCTTTCTTCTTCGACGGTTCAACGAACTTCAGTTTCGTTTAATGTAGCTCGATCCTGGGAAAGAATAATTTTCTCTCCTAGAAATGTATGTCATTAAACGAAAAGAATAATCAAGGAAATTGCGGGAATGTACTACAAATGTACAAAAGGGATGATCCATTAACCTGGAAATAGTTATCTATTTTTACATCCCAACGAAAAAAAAAATGTGAATTGTTGTAAAATATTGTTTTGTAAGGTTGATGTTCATATTTCTTTCTTTTTTAATAACTTTTATTCTTTACAAACCTTTAAATAGGCAATTAAAAATTCGTAATAAAAAAGCGTTATATTAAAATTAAAATCTTTATTTTTTAAAAATACTGTTATAAATATAAAGTTACATAGTAAAACATATGTATTTGTGACTTTGTGTTGGTTCATTCACCCTTTTAATAGTTTGTGTTGAATTTTTTAATATATTTAAGTGTTAATTTAACATAATGTGATTCAACATAATGATTATGTTATTTAAAGATTTCGTTTTAAATTAGTATTCAGCATTTCTTATACAATAGTATCAAAATGACACAATTTATGAGTAAGAGAACAAGTAACATAACAATAATGTATTTTAAAATGTAAATTCTAAAATAAATGAATGAAATATTTATTAATTTAACCATGTTAGTTATACTAAAGAAGTACACTTTCACAGTTTACTGTGTGAACGTTATCTTTTTGTGATCATTTTTTTACACAATATCTTCTTGTTGTTTTCTAACATATTCATCTTATGTTAAATGAAACAAAAATTGGAGTGGATCGTTTGAGATATGTGGAATGTGTTAATTCGATACAAATTTTCCAACAGTGTAGTTTAATATTTATTCGGTAGTTTAATATTTGTGTATAATTTAATATTTATTACTTATTATTCTAAAAATTTGTGTTAAATTTAACACAAATCATTGTTCCAAACGGTGCACTGATGGTTCTACTGAAATTTTTGTGTTAATTTGACAAGATGATGTTAGAGAGTAATATAAATATTTAAAAAAAATTAACACAAAAAAGTACAATTTTTAAGCAAATTGTGGAAGCATATTCTTTTAGTAAAATTAATATTTATGATATGTTAAATTAACACATATTTTATTCATTTGTAAAATTTTTATATTTAAAAATACATTATTTTTATATTATTTGAATACTTACTCATAAATTGTATTATTTTGACATTAAAAAATATTAAATACCAATTGAACACAAAATACTTAAATAACATAATCATATTATGCTAAATGCATTCGAGTATGTTCAAAAAATTCAATACAAAATTTTAAGAAAGATTTAAATTTCCAACACAAATATTTTTTTTATTATGTATCTTTATTCTTCAGGAAATTTTTGAAATCTACATCCATAATGTTCTCAAATATTAATAAATTGGAAAACAGTCCACAATATACAATACAATATATTGTTAATAACAATGATTTTATTTGAGATGTAAAAACATCTCAGGAGATCGTTTATGTAAATAAAAAAAAAAAAATTAGGTGACTACTCTCGGGCTAAAAATAGACTTTCGTTCTTCCAATAGCGAACGCGAAGTGGCCTTACAGCGAATTCGCGCCACAGGAGGGACGAAAATCTTACCGTACCGTATATACTTCCGCCACAACCCCCTTTCTATGTAAATATTTACGTTTATGTAGGGACTTTACGATATGTAGCCTATGTATAAGGCCAATAGACGCTCGATCTGTAGACCATGTAGGAAATAGACTTTAGTAAAAGGCTCAGATTTTCCGAAGAGCATTCGCGAAATCAGATCGTAGGGGATTACAAATATCGGGTAACTCTGCGCAAATTCCTTTGTATCTCTGACTTGTATTACTCTGTTCCGCCCAATGATTCATACTACGTTACTGCACAAAAGCGGCGGAGACTTTCCAGTTTAGAATTTTAAACGTATGTTATGAAGATTTTATCGTGCATTCCAATTGTATGCATTCCTAATGTATTGCGATTCGTGCACCGTCAGATTAGAAATTAAGCTTATCACAATCAATTGAGTTAACATCAAGATTTGATATCAAGAAGTATTTTCTCCTTGTGTTTGTATTTACACGATTCTTTATTGTACAAAAATAACGATTTTGTTGAAATATTGAAAATATTTAAAAATTTAGATAGATACGCATCTGAAAATAATGTTGTTGGACTATTAAAATAATGTAGGAAATTTAAGCATGATGAGCAGTGCCAGAAAAAGTTTCAACTAGTAACGAGTTCGCATCCTACATAATTATTTTGATAGTCCAACAAAATTACTTTCAGATCTATTATTCTGTATCTATCCAAATTTTTTAATATTTTAGCACAACCGTTCTTTTCGTAGAACAAATTATAGAATCTTCGCATTCGCCGTTTAACTTCTCGACTCAGAGGTCGCAACTCTCATCTCTTATCTTGCAACCTATGTTGATCCCATTAGCAGAGAGTAAAATCAACGTGTGACGTAACGCAACGTGTGACGAAACAGTAGTGCAACGGGTCGGACATTTTTTTGCCGCATGTCAGAGCAAGAAGGGATTCAAACGCGAGAGGGCGGAAATCTTTCCTGCCCATGCAACCGTATATCATTTCGGTTCTGCCACGTATATAAATCCGGTTATATAACGGCTCGTTTGCGTCCGTGTAAAGTGTAAAGGATAGGTCATATAAAAAATATTTTTTTGGTTTTCCGACATGAAAAAAGGTAGTCTGACGGATGCTGGACGAAGATGCCAGAGAAGCAAGAAAGGACCAGCTGAATGGCCATTTTAAGCCTGAAAAATATATGCATTTTATATATGTATAAAAAATGTTTTACCGATTACATTTTTTTCACCGTGGTAGATAAACTGTAATACAATTAAAGGGATGAACCATTAATATATTTACATTTAAAAAATTATATCTCTTATTTTAATTAATATGCTATAGAATCTTTTCTTATTTTTAATCAACAAGTTAGAATTATTTTCTGTAAAAGGCGTGTGATTAATTCTTAATCAATATTCTTAAGTTTAGTCGACACTTCAGCTGAGGAATCTTGGGAAAAAAATATTCATAATAAATATTTTTCATAAATTTACGTAATTTTAAATTACATAGCTTTAATCCTCAGATCTTGGTTTTCAAAATGAAAAAAAAATCGTTCAATTACGTCAACTTTAAGCAAAGATACATTAATGTAAAGTACACTGGATCCGCGAATACCTAACTGTTAAGAAAATTTCGGAATGAATACCGGCAATTAAGGTTAAATATCCATTAATCCACACACCATATTTGTGCATTCTCATCTTCCTTCTTTCGCTATTGTTGGCGAAATTTCTTTTTTCTTTTTGTTTATTTTTATGCTGTTTCGAAATAGGACGTATTACTCTGGGATATGAATTTGTTTTGATTAAATTACTTTACTAGTACATACATTTATTGAGAAGATTATCACGTAGGATTCGATACTATAATTATAACTGAATGGATATACCGGGAATTGGGTTTCATAAATCTATTAATACGAATAAAATAATCTGCTGTTATTTAAACGGTCTATTTATTTATAACAGCTATAACATTCATAAATACTATTTAAAAGCGGACTTGTTATTGAAAATATTACTGTAATATTCATGAATACTATTTAAAAGCGGACTTGTTATCGAGAATATTATGTTTTCTAACGATGTGTATTTACGTAACTTAACGTATGTGCAATTTTTTCGTAAAATATATTTATTCTTATGGAATTTAATTATTTCAAAAATAATCGTATGATGTACGAAATATGCCTATGTAATGCATCGTTTTTACTTGAATATTTTCATTAAAATCGAGCTCTTGGAAGAAATGCGTTTATTTGATAAAATATATCATTGTTGTATAAGAGGAAACGGAGATTACATCGTATCTTATGCGAGCGCTCGACGTGGCGTTCTCACGTGTGTTTCAGAATAGTAATCGCGTTTGTGAATTCTGCGATGACTCTCTCATATTTGTAATTTAAAGGGATAAAAAAGATTCTCTCTACTCGGGAAATATAAAACTATATGAAAAATTATGTCATCACTAGAAGGGAAATAAAAGTTTTAAATTATTCTAGCCCAAAAAATCAGGAATAAGCGTGTAAAATTATACAAGTCAGTGTAAAATGGAAAAAGTGTATCTTAAAAAAAAAATAATCGTGTATTTATATGTCACGATTACAAGTGCCTCGGTTGACGATGCACAATTATTTCGAAACAACCAACGGTTATTTGCATCGTTGATTTTGTCCAATCATGATATGTACCTCAATTTTCCTGGTAATTGATCGATAGTCTGCCCATACGTTTGAATGTATAGAAAGGTAACATCGATGAACTGTACTCTTTGAAAGAGAAAGAGTGAAAGAGCGAGAAAGAGAGAAAGAGGAAGAAAGAGGGGCGCAAGATGAGACTTGAGAGACGCTCTGAAGTATCTGCGAGAAGTGGCTGCTAGCAAGACTCGAAGAACCTACGCGAAATCTAATTCGAGTACCTACGTACCGGTAGTGGGAACAGGGTGAATGGGGTGTAGGGCTTCATGCATATTCAGCGTATTTGTGGCCGGAGTGTAACTCCGGGTAACTCATTGTGCTCGACTACTCGCGGCGTTTGCTTCACCTTGACGAGGAAACGGACGAAAATTGGCGGAGGGTACATATTCGTTAGAAAGCCATGCACGACAGGTGAGGAAGGACCCCTCTCGTCTCGGTTTCCCTGCGACTTGCGTTTCCTTGCAACTTGCGTTTCCCATCCTTTACTTCACGCACCTGCCCTGACTTGACGCTTAATGCCGGCATCGGGATGCACGATAAGAGCGTCCTTGACGCGTATTTCCGGGAGCGGCTTCCGGTTTGCCCGGGAATGCCCGGCGGCGATGTCACGCTACAGTGATATCACGCGGTGACCTGATGTTTGCAGACAGTGGCATGAAAAACGATGTGCCCGCTTATTTCATCAAAGTTATTTTAGGCGCGAATAAACCTCACTTGACATACAATCAATTTTGATTGACACGATATCGCTTTAGCAAGATTTTAATTTTGCGCTGAATGGTTCACATAATCGTCATCCTCGTGAAAAATCTTGATAGTATTGTATCGACAAGAAGACCGAAGTTACAATATAAATCACGGCGAGAGAAGAAAGTGTAAAAAGTCACAGGAAGTTGTCGACTGGTTGATTACAAGACCGATAATATATTTCTTGATGAGATGATCCTTTTCAACTTTGCCACGCTGATTGCTGCCGTTGGAGTCTCCAATTCTAGAATACAGTCGCGACTGTCGTCAAGACTGTCGGATTACAGGCGCTAAGGTTTATGAACTTCACGCCGAAGTACATAGTAATCTAAGTTTAAGAAAGCTTCTGCACCGGCCGACTACCAGAGAACACATAGAGGCGAACAGTTGGAGCACTTGGAATGGGACTTAATAGAATGCCGCGGGTGTCTGTCCTTAATCTTTGCACACCGAACTTGCTGTCTATATCGCCTCTATTTATCTCGAAATTCGGTCGGTGTCTATCTATCAATGTATTGAAACTATCTTGATTATTCAATCTCGTCATACACATTAATCGCTTGTGATTATTTATACTGTTTTTCGTATTCACGCAGACATATCTTAATTGAATTAATATGAATGAAAGAGAGCAGCGAAAACTTATCGTTATTATCGTTATCGATATAATACTGCTATTATGTTACGTTTAAAATGGAAGGTTCAGAAGAGATTTCTAATTTTCGTCAAGTAAGAAAGAAACTTGGAATTTACGGATATTATTATTATATCTAGTTAAATATCCAAGAGTGATATATAATTTATCGATATGAGACGACATTTAATATCGCGCCCGAATTTGTGCCTTCCGATAAATTTAATTCATGGCGGATCATAAACCGAGCCCAAGTGAATATGTTGGTTATGAGTCGGTCTGACCGACCGGGAACGGCAAGTGGAAGGGGATTGGTTTTAGGGGTCGTTACTTGGCTCTTGAGAGAAGGTGCTCTCATTGAGATTTGCATATCAATGGGAAATGTTTATTGATGGCTCGTCCTACGTCAGAAAGGTAGAAGCGGATTGCGTCAGTGAGCGGGAGAGCCGTGATGTCTTCGTGTATTCGCCTCACTAAGATTTACTTCCTCCTCGAGTAACCGTCTTTGAAGTAGCCAAGAGATGCTCCCGGTATTTTCAGCGTCATTTAACATCTTATGACATCCGCCGGTTGAGAGATCCAACGTGGACCAATAGCAGGACTTCCGGCATGATCAACGTTTGTCTCGGTCAACGAACCAATAAATAAAGGTTGAAAGTCTCCTCTAAACTCGTCTTGCCTTCTTTCTATCAGATCCAAAGCACTCTCTTTGAATTCCGCAAATGGTACGGCGCGATTACCGAGTTTTGCATATCCTGCATACCTTGGAATCTTTTCTATCCTCTCTTTCAGTATTTTACCAGAGAAATTAAAATTTGGCATTGATTACGTCTTTTAATTATTTGTTTCGTTAGGAATAATTAGGAAAGAATCTTTGATCTTATTGCTGTTATATTCTTATATTATATGGAAAATAGTTATACATTATATGGAAAAAAGTTTACTGAAATGTTTAAAATATTATAATAGCTATAAATATAGATCTGAAAATAAATTTTGTTGGACCATCAAATTAATTATGTAGGACGCTCAAATTAATTGCTAGAATATCAAATTTTTTTGCTGCATTGTTCACCGTGTTTTATACAGTTTTCTACACAAATTTTTTGATGATCCAATGAAATTATTTTTAGGTCTTTATCTATAAGTTAAATTTTTAGATATTTCAGCAAAATCATTCTTTCCACTAATAAGATTATTGGAAATAAAAATATTTGATACGAATCGAACATTTATTATTGTTAGTAGCGCAGATATAATTATTCAGTTATTCAAATCAGAAATGTAAATACGGATTATCAATATAGATGCAAACGAGGTTTCTGTATCTTCTGTTTCTCGGTTATTTACATATCATTTCTCGAAAACATGCAACGTGCAGAAACGGCAAAGATACCTGCACCAGGTACGAAACTCGTGCATGTATCTTGCTTTTCTCTTTCCGCTTCTCTTCGTGCTATTCTACCGGAGATCAGCTACTGAAATTCGTGGCTTGCCTTTGGAAGCCACGACTCAGACACTTTGCATACGTTCGACCATGCGAAGAATAACATGCGGCCGTTTATAGCTCGTTCCATCGCTATTTCACGTCGCTTTGTGCGTTCCCGCGTTAGTTTTATCTAAAAAAACACATGCTTGTTAAATTAATTTTCTGTTGCTTCTCTGACACATTCTTACGACAAATTAGCGATGTTTACTCGCGTATATTTGTGTAAAGAGATTCAAACGATTCTAGATTGAAATATAGATATATATGTACATTTCGAAACGCGTATACATTAATCGTACGTACATTCTTCTTACTTTTCTCATAACTCTTTTTTTTTTTATCGTCGCGCACAAAAATCCACTGTTTACAGAAAATGCACGGCTTGCGTTTGGCAGATCCCTCGTGGCACTTTTTATACGGTTCAATTGTGTCGCGGGTAACACAGAATCCGACTCGATCTTGCACATTGCAGTCACGTAGATTTCGATCGTGCGTTCTGTCTGATTTCGGATTCCTGGTACCAGGTTTACTCGCGACCGATACATTGTTGGGTTTGTACGCGTCGCGGCAGTTTCCTGGTTGGAAACGTTTTATGCCGATTTTCACCGAGCACAGTTTGCCGTCAGTACAAGCCACTCCTGATGTACGTATGATTATTCCCGATGTTCGCTTCGTCTAGCGGGTTTTTTTTGCTATTACCACGAACACCCGTGGCTTTGGCTTGAAAATTTCGAACTGCCAGGTAATCGATCGAGAGTCGACAATAAAACATGGCAAAAGCTAGCTAGATCTTCAAATAAATAAATTATTTTGTAAAAGTATATTAAATACACGAGAAACGTACAATTTCTAAGCTGCTCTCAAACGCACAACTCCCTTGCAAGGGATAATGGGATAATGTGTTTTACAAAAATGAGAATGAAAAGATTGTAAAATTATAACATGAAAAAAAAATGAGTTTTTACATTTAGCTGTAATATCTGAACAAGTGGATTTGTCTTGCATTTTTTAGACTATATATTTAAATACTTTCAGTCCTTACGTATAAACTGCAGTTCTATGAGCCTCCGTTAAAACTCTGCTGCTCTCTGCTTTAATTAAATTTATTATTGTGAATGAATTCTTTTCACGATACGAAGCATTTATATAGGATTTAGTTATGAAATTTTTGAAATACGTCACTTATGATGCATATAATATATAAGGTGGTCACAATTTTTTACGTTTAAAGATTTATTTTATGGATTTGTTTCGTATACACTTTTTTTTACTGCTTGGGCTTGAAAAAGAGCGATAAAAAAATTTGGATTTTAGTTTCAGCCAACGCTTTTCTGACGCTTTTCTGGAGTGGAGGAGTTTATTAGGGATTGGGACTGAAAAGATTAGCTTGTCACAGCTTGGACAGATTTAGCCGATACGGAGAAAAATATGTTGCGGAAAATATTCGGATATATGAGCGCATCGTTTTAGACTGCTCCAGTAAAATATGCTACTGCGGTTGGCGCCGCGGAAAGAATTGCCATATCAATGTTGTAAATTCGCAAGTTTCGCCGTACTATGTACCTATATTTCCCGCATGCACTGCGATTCAGATTGGCGTGATCCCCAGTAGAGAAATAAATCGACGACACGAATCATTTTTTCATGCAGATGGATCGTTTTAAGTAAAATGGCTCACACTATTGGCTGATTTATGTGCTAACTTTAATAGTTGGTTAGATAATATACTGTCAATTTGCTAGTCAATCTTCCTTCTCGCATTCATTATGCAGTTTATTTAACAGTTCCTGTTCCTGAACGATATAGAAATCTAGGCAGTATAATACAACTCAGACAGAGTATAAGAATTAGAATCAAAATTATAATCTAATTGTCTATTGATAATTACGAACTCATTCTTTCGTTATCTTTCAGTCATCGTGCCTTCAGTTACAGTGTCTTATCTTTTACCGTTAAGATAATCATCGTAAGGGCACTTTATCTCATTGATAGAATTTGCAAATCATGCGGTAACCGGTTTTGAATTGTACTCAAGTAGGAAGTATGAGTTTTGATTAAAGTTAACGCGAAATCGCGTCGCGTAACTCGCGATCTTTCATCCGTGTCTTTTTTCCGGTAGACAACGATCGACCACGACGTCAGCAGGATCGATATCTGGCTCGGTGCTTCGTTGTCTCGTCGATTGTTTCTACTTGAACGATCCACGATGTAAATTGGATTCACAGAATCAGAATGGAAATTCGTCGGTACGTGAACCGCGCGGTTTTTCAAGCTCTTTTTCACATCATGCACGTAGCTCGATATTCACGTGGTCCGGGGTATCTTCAAGGAACAGGAAGGAGTAAGAGAGATGGGGAGGTCAGCAGCGCAGAAAGAAGAAGACGAGATTTTTGGCGGGGTGGTCGCATTGATTCTTCACCGAAGGGCCGGTGTAGTGCCGTCACAGAGAGGTTTTCAGCTTTCGCCATCACCTTCTCTCGCTCGCTCGCTCGCTCGTTTCGAGAGCTCCCTCTCGTTCGATAATGGAGGCTCGCAGCGAGATACCTGCTCGGTCTGTCTGCCCGCTTATGCTCGAACTTCCTATGTGTACGCGTACACATATTTGCAAATGTTCGCGTGTATGGGAATGATGGTGTCCGCATCAGTGTGCGCGCGTACGTATGTGTGTACAATGTTCTCCCGTAAGCTAAGACGTACGTATAGCGATGCATCGAATGGTGGGGGATACGGAAGCAGGGCACTTTGCGTGATTGGGCCAGGTTCGTGAGGCACGACGGGTCTTAACCTTCTCGTATCTTACTTGCCTGCCTCGCCGTTCTGCCTCTCGACAAAACTTTCCTGACACCCAGTAGTGTGGTGCGCCAAGTCGAGCCACGCATGGCTGGCAATAACGGGAGATAATGGAGGAATCCTTTCCGGATTCTAGTCTAATCCTATTTTATTGTAGAAGGGTACCTTTGTGTCCTGTGGAATAAGCAAGCATGTGTCAGAACGTATGTTCGCAAGAAGATATTTGTTGCAAAATTCTTCGAACACGAAAATTCCGATTTTTATAAAAGCTTTGTGCACGTTACTCCTTTCAGGACCTTCTCTTGTTGTCGGGCACGCGAATTCATCTTTTAAAGAGTTTATCTCTTAAAAGACCTTTCCGACTATGTCCACGTGTATTTCTGGATGACGTTTTTACGTGAGAAACTTTTCATCTTATAAAGAAATGTAATAGATAGAGTCAAGTTGATTAATAATTTAGAAAATTGTGAATATCCCTTACCCTACAAGTATTGGTCACGATACTGAAAAAAAAAGATTGGCTGCAACAAATTAGATGATAAAATGTGGCACAGCATTTTTAATTGGTTGCAGCAGCCAATCTTTTTTTTCAAATGCGTAGTGACCGAGCGATGCAAGTTTCTTTGAGTCTTTCGGTAATTATAAATTATATTACATTTTATTATTTTCCAAAATGAAGTTCCAATATTTATTCTAGAAAGTTGAAAGTATGTTGGTGAATTTTTAGAGATTTTTTAAATCCTTCCGAATAGATGGAAAAAAAAACGGACGGATCTAGTCATCCCCGTTTGTATGGATGTGTCACCATAAATTGTATCTTGTACGATAAGGGATGTAAGTATACGAGCGTCACCTTTTCCGCATGCATTTTGATTCGGTAAAATTTCTTCGCACGATCGCGGAATGCAGTTAAACTCATCCGAGCGTCGACACGGGAGATGACATCTGCCTCGCTTCGCGCGCTCAAGACCGTCACGCGCGCGATGTTTCCTCGCGTTGCATCGCGCGTTACGATCCAGGAAATTTCACCGCCGCGCATGAACACGTATATGATAATGGTGCTTTGTGCTGCAAAGATGATTCCCAGAGGATCTTTCCGGAGTGCGCCGACACCCGGCATTGTCGGTCTGCCGTGGTTATCGTTCGGGCGCATCTCTACCAGGTGAAATTACTTTGACGAATTAATCACACTCCGTGAATTCTCGCCAACCCCAGTGATAAACTTCGAATTTCCGCGGACACTTTCGCTCTGTTCACGTCTCACGGTGTAACGGATATTATCCGTACAGTTAGGTACATCAGATCCGCGGAAATAATCTCTTACTTCTCGCAGGATTCTTTCTTATTTCAATGGACATTCCTCCGTTCTTTCCTTAGAATTATTCGTTATTATTTCAACTGTCTGAGAATATCGATATTACCCGCCTTTCCTTAAATGTAAAAAGCTATCCTAACTCTTTGTAAATCCTCGCAAAAGGCACTTTTCTCGATTGAGAAGAACTCTATATAGCGTCATATTTCTCTCTTTCGCTCTCGCCTTCATTTTTCCTTTGCTGTTTCTCTTGCCTGCAGTAGATTTCCGGCTGGGATTCCTCGACGTTTATCGGGAAACGACGGTAGGTTGGTTGGATGGTGGGTAATTTGGTTACGTGAAGTATTTTTATCGAACGAAGAGTGTACGTAGCGACGTGTCCTCTTGCTTTCGGAAAACTCGCGTGCGCCGCATCGCGTCATTCGGAAATCTCTCGGGCCAATGTTACGCGAACGTTACAAAAAAAAAAAGTCCGCGTAAATTTGTTAACATCACGATACGTTTTACGTAATGAGATCTACGAACCGATTACTCCGTCCGCGAAGGGAATTGTATTTCAAATGCCGCCCCGTTTTACGCCTCGCTATTCCTCGCTGAGCGTGGAATTTCCATTTGCTCTGAATTTCTCAAGCATCCTGTACTTTACCGTGACTTCGAGATCGCGAAACGCACAGTCTGTACGGAAGTCGAGAGTTTTCGCCATGAAAACGTTATCGCGGAAACATATCGTATATGCTCAGAATGGCCACTAAGTTGCAACGTTCTCGAATCTCGAGAAAAATAACTTTTAAAGTGTCACAATTTTCACATTCCCTATCACCTTTCTCTTCAACTTTGCGGTTTTATCGGACAATAATATTTCTAGAGCATCGGTAGTATTCATCCTCGAAATCTAGAATTCTTTTAAAGCTGGCGTAAAAAGTAATCTTAATCCGGCTAGTTAGGACTTTATTATTCCAAACTCCATATATCGATCTGTCATCAGCGATTCAAATAACACAATTAGTAGACGCATTCCAAAACCGTATGTTGATTTGTCTGCTTTGGACTAATGAAGAAAATACATCTGGAGAACCGGATTGGTGGGAGAATTCATGTTGGTGGAGGGCAGGTAGAATTCTGGCGAAGAGAAATATCCCTTTGTGGTAGCGCTCGCCACATTCCGCAAGGATCATTACGTCAAATAACAGAAATCTTCCGAATCTTGCCTATCCATCCTCTTTCCTCCGTTCCTCTCCGCTCCTCTTCGTTCTGTTCTCCTCTCGCTCGTTTCTCTCCCGTCCGTGGTCCTCATCCTCTTTCCATTACTTCCTCATCCTCTCTTCCCCTTGCTCGTTCACGTGATCACTTCGGCAGCCGGTTCTACGTCTCATACGGTCTGTTAGCCTAACTTTGTGCCGGGTCCGTGCATTGCCGCTGACTGCTGCCGCTGAATGGTTGCCGCTGAATGGTTGCCCTTACTGCCTGCAAATGGCGTGGAATCGTGCAGGTAGAGTCAGCTTTAGTGGCGCAATTCGTCACCGCGGACGTGGACAGGTCCCAGTGCACCTGCATTAAACGACGCGCGAACAACCGATCGGTGCTTGAACGTCGTCTCTTGACAGGAATCTCGAGCGGCGTATTCGACGAGTCGTTCTCGGGGCACGTCACGTCGAATACGAGGCGAGGCTCGTTTTTACAGGCTTATTGGGAATAATATTCTCGATTTTATTTCTGATTTTGACGATTATTGCTCGTCTAGAACGAACCGTGAAAAAGCGTTGATAACACGATCATTTCTATTAATACTTCGAAAAAAGAAATGCGCTTTACTGCTTTCGTTAGCGGTAACAATGATATCGATTAAATCTCAACGATTTGTTCTAGACGTACATACCGCGAGATACGCCGAACTTGGATGGCGTCGAATTTAAGCTCCTTCCGCGTGTGCTTTCCTGCGTGAGTAATTAGTCACTTCGCTAGCGTGCAACATTCCGCGGTAATAGCCGATTTTAGCGCGGCCTAAAGCCGATTATATCCGCGGCCGAATAATTCACGGTTAATTGTAGGTGATATAAATTGTCGCCGCGCCGATCTACTGACGTAATTAGTAAATATGGAATTAATCGATCCCCGTTAATGCATGGTGTAACGTTATTGCGCAATGTTTCGTGAATATGCATGTGTTTTGAAATCCGAGGAGAATTTCCCATGTTCATGCTTTTACGGCTTTTCGCCGATGGCGCCTGAAAAAGATTGTACGTTAATTGTTTGATTACGTTAACGATTCAATTAGCCACTCGTAATTAAACCAGCTTTGAGACTCATAGTCGACTATTGTTGTTGCGATTCTGTATAATTCGAATTTTCAATAATAAGCAGATGCATGTATTATTGCTCACACCTGTTTGAGATATACGCATGGAAAGAACAGTTTTGAAGTATCTAAAAATTTAGCTAAATACAGAAATTAAAGTTTGTTGGAACTATTAAAGTAATTATATAGAAGACTCAGACTGATCGGAGTTTCATTGAAACGTGAGGGTTGGCTAAATTTGTTTTTTTTTTTTCTGTTAATTAAGAATAATAAATTATTCTTTCAATATAATTAGAATAATGAGAAAATAATTCAAAATTTTTTATGATGCATTAAAAAAAAGTGATGATCTTGTAGTTATAGCGAAAATTATCTAAGTACGAAAAATTAGTTTAAATAGACAAATTTCTAGCAAGTACTATGACATTGGACATGTATTGTATCTAATCATACACTGAGAAAAAAATGTTTGGTATTTGTAACTATAATTACATATTACTATAATTATGATTATTACTGGTATAATAATAATAACAGTAACTATGTATATAGTAAAATAACTATAATTGTAATTATTATAATCATAAAATAGTTAAATTTTTTATGATTGTAAGATTGCCAACTATATACATTTGTTGGTAGAACTATAAGCTACAAACACAAACATTTTTCTCTCAGTGTATAGATGATAGAGATAGAATTTAGATTTATGCTATGCTACATAATTTTAAATATAAATTCTATGCTACATAATTTTCTATCAGATACAAAAAAAAACAGGAATAAAGCTGAAGCAATAAAATATTTTTTTTGCGTGTAAGTGATATTTCCACGTGCAATACGCTGTTTCCTGCGCCCTGACTTTCAATTATAAAAGGATACAAAAGGGAACGCGAGAAGATGCTTCTTCGGATAGATAGGATATTCAGACTTAATGAATAGCACGTGAGAGGAATGCATGCACGCGTTTATCTATCAACAACGTACGCAGATCGCGTCTCGCGCTACCATCTGCCAGAGATTCCGTTAATTCAAGGAGGAAAAAATGAGGAAGCACGGGAATTCAATATCCACGCTGGTGCTCGGTGTGTATAAAACGCCTGTGTCTGATTTATCCCGCTATTTTCGCGCTCTCACTCAATCGAACCTCTCGCAATTACATCGACTTCGATTCCTTGATTACGAACGATCTCGAAGCGATCGCTCTGTAGCCTCCACAGAGCATCAATGCAATCACGCTAGTCGCGAGACGGCAAGAGCTTTTTTTCTCAGATAATTTGATCTCTTCCTTGCAACCTAGGCACAGCACCTTCCTACGTAAGAGGCAACCTGTCCTCCTTACCCTCCGTTGTCACTTCGTTACGCGCGTAAACGTGACTAGACATTTTTCCGCGATTGCACCCATTCACTCGGAGTGAACAGACCTCGATTTTCAGTAATTTCACGGAATTCAGTCGTTCGGGGCCGAATCATCCTCTCTCATTCGCGCGTGATTATACGCGCGCGAGTCCACCGACTTGCTTCGCTCTCAAGTCAAAGAATGGACGGAGAAGAAAGGAGCACGACGTAATAAATAGTCGGGATTTAGTTAGGGCGTGTCAGGCGTTGGTAAAGAAAGGTTGCGAGCTCTACGGTAAGAAAGTAAAATGAAGAGGGAAAAAGCAAGCGAGGAGAGAATCCTATAGCCAAATACTAAAACAGGACGCTTTGAAAAAGACTAAGAAAGATTCGTGATATAGATCAGTTCGATTCGAGAGGTTCGATTTGATTGAACTCCCGCGCGACATCAGCGTTGAAACTATATCGGGAGAGTAAAAGTTCCGCGAATTTCAAATATTCCCGAATAGGATGCAATTTGCGGAGACAGAATTCCGACGTTCAACCAAAGTTTGCTACATCCAACGTTTTCGCGAGAATAGATCTTTTCGTTATCATCACGAAACTTGTTCTACCACTTGCCAATTCGGTCGAGGCATCTTTTCATTCTATTGAAAAATACGTTTTGCACACACATGTATGTATTCCAAAATTATTAATACTTGTTGGTGATGCCATTTTGGTTCTGTTAATCATAATTTTACATAATTTCAATTTTTCTTTTTGGATTAGATATATAGAATGTTGAAAATATGTGGATATAATAGAATAATTCTAAAGATACGAATAATACTAAAATAACTGTTTGTTAATCAAACAAGGAAATTACCGAATT
This sequence comes from Acromyrmex echinatior, assembly GCF_024713525.1. Lineage (NCBI taxonomy): Eukaryota > Metazoa > Arthropoda > Insecta > Hymenoptera > Formicidae > Acromyrmex > Acromyrmex echinatior. The sequence goes on along the minus strand of NC_141865.1, from coordinate 10,789,029 downwards.
GGCATTTTTGATAGTGGGATACATTGGCGGATTCTAGTATTAAACCAAAATGTTTAATATACTGAGACCCATTTATCAATTAATTTTTTGTTTAATTAAAATCTTTAATTGATTTAATAAAATAATTTAGTTGTGCAAGTAAAACATTTTGGTATAACATTTTACTTGCCTGATAAATAAGTTTATCAGATGTCAATGTTTATTAGAAATAAGTAAAATGTTACATTTTATGATAACTAAATGTTTTGCTTCAACTAAATTATTTTATTGCATCAATCAAGAATTTTGTTTGCCCGTATTCAACCAAGAAATTAATTGATTTAATTAAATGAGTTTCTCAGTGCAATCGTCTAGGAAGCGTTGCACTGTAAAATTTATTTATTCTGTACCATGCATTGAAAATCTTTCTATATTTGATGCAGCTCCAAAATAAATTAATACTTACACTGAGAGAAAAATGTATCAAATTTTAATAAATGTTTCAATATTCTAGCTGAATATTTACTAAATATAAATATATATTTATTTAATACAAAAACCAATTTGATTTAATTATCATTTTTTTACTTAGTAAATATTTACCATTTAACTAAATGTTACTTTAATATTATTCAAACAAATATTTATTAAAGTTTAATATATTTTTTCTTAGGATAGATATATTAAGGACTTTTTAGTCCCTGTGTTCTTACAATTTTAAAACCATATAATTACGTAATGAATAGATTTTAAATTGTCTCGAGCAATGTAATTAAGATAGGAGTGAGAGGAAAGAAATTATCTTTCCCGTATGTGTATCAGGAGGCTGGCGGTGATGGCGGAATGCATTTCTTCGCTATCAATCGGGCCATAAATTATAGTAGGCTCTTACGTTCATTCATAGGCTACTCACGAACTCACGAAGTGACATAATCGATCCTGTTCCCACAGTAACTCAATGGAAGCGTTTTACGTCTACCTACAATACGATGCGTTGCCGCGTACTCTTCTCACCGTCATTCGTGAGGTTGTTGAAGTTTTAAGCAGCGCTGTGATATTCACAGACACGCTTTCAACGTGTTCCAGATATTAAACATTGAGTTAAATAAATGAGTGGAAGATAAAAATGTTACGACGACTTTTTAGACCGTTAAATTCACAATATAACAATGTGAAAAAGAATGTTGGCGCTTATTTTATGATGATAAATCGAATTTGTAGTGACGGAAGTCGCTCTCTGTTCATTTCTATATAAATCTATCCGCTTAACAAAAATGCGGAGTGAAGTCAATCGTGATGCACGTTGCTGCAAATATAGTGTGAAATATAATTGATTTGCTATAATAGACTTAACTGCCAGGCAAATTTATCGTGAGGTAGAACACCCGACCCTTGATATGTTTATCTATTTATCACTGGCCACTGCTAATGGAGCCTGCCAAAGTACAAGTTCGACCGGCAAATGGGTGTCAACCTGTATGCGTTACACCCGTGGGAAAATCAACCCAATCGATCCCAAAAATCCTGTCCTGCGCTCCTCGCTTCGGAAACCCGGGCTTCTTTCAGAAAACCCTCTTTTATCCTCCGTTTTACACGCCTCCTTCGAGGTAATTCTGGGTATAGTCGGGACATATTTTGGTATATAAGGGGTATGATTTTATCTGGATCGATTCTGTGTGAAAATTATCCCACCGTGCAAGAAGGGTCGTGATGCCACCTTTTCCTTACCTCACCGATGCGGTAGATCCTGCATATGGTGGATGTATAATACACGTCGTCACTGTCTAAGCCGCCTGTCTCCCCTCAGATATCATAAATCCACGACTTCGTAGCGTTTCTCGAGCACATTATTTACATTCAACGCTCAGAAAAGCAGTTTTCCTCTTGCTGGCGAGTAAGTCTCGCGTCGTGTAAAATTAGATTGTTTTTTTTTTGCATGTAGAATACATGTTTAATCGACATTTCATAAATCTTTTATTTCATGAGCAATTTTTCAAGATAATGAAACGCTTGCGGTATATTTGACAAGTAATTACGCGCGAGTTTCCTTTCACGTAGTTGACCTCTGAGTATATAAAGGCTGCATATAGCGTCTCACTTCTAAAATTTCCTAGAATGAATCAAGTTCGTGTATTAAAATGGTTATCGTGGCCCACCTAAAATTATAGACTGGAAATAACGATCGACGTTTGACGTTTCAAAATTAAAGACGAGAGAGCCAATTGATTCGCCATGTCCATATGCAAAAGCTTAGTTATTCGAAGTAAATCGCATTTTTCTGTAAATGAAGTCATCAGTCGACCGTGCCCTCGATCGATATTATTCATCGACATTTTACCGCTTTAGCGCAGTGACTTTAGCCCACCAACCGACATTGCAGTCTTTGCGGTATTGCATTCCTCGCTCCTTCTCGCCCCTGATAGAGGAATTTACCGACGACCCTCGGGGTATCCGTTAATCTCGAGATCAACGGATTAAAGTGAGTTCGTGCCGTCCACACGAGAGCGCAGAAGATATCAACCGGCGACCCGAACATTTCGTCGTCGCGCCGAATACAATTATGGCAGGGAATACAAATGGCATGTTCACTATGGAATTAACAAGCAGAGCAATTTATTTCCGCGACAATTTCTTTCGATATTACGAGACGAGAAACTGAAACGAGAACTCGTCGCAATTTACCGACAAGTGATTTCCTCTCTTCGTTTAATATGTGATATAAGAGTCAAATTTTTCTAATTTCATTCTAGAATACATTACAGTCATCTTAATATGCATAATTAAATTATTAATTTAATAATGAATATGTCTGTGCGATAAGAATGTTTTCTTGTTGTGTTGTACATTTCATGTTTATATTCGCGATAAATTCGTCAAGTATTCTCTCACGATATATTTGTTAATCTTGAGATCAACGGATTAAAGTTTGTTCTGACTGTACGAGGAACTGACGAAACGAGCTGTCTTCGCTTCTATCTTGACTCTTTTGCTTCTCCCTCTTTCTCTCATCTTCCACTAGAACATCAGACTTGGATATGAGCCTCGACTTCGAGGCGGAGCCAGTATTTCTCGACTAATCTCGAATTCATTGTGCTGTGCTAACACGAGATAACTGAGGCGTTCAATAATAATTCCATAGTCAAATGAAACGTTTTGGCGGTATAATGATTAAGTTGTGTCCGAGATTAATTATAACAAAGGTACAACGTGCATATTGAAACGTCATCATTTAATGACGATTATAATTTAAGCTAGCAATTTTCAAGTCGCTATTAGAAACAATTCATCCAGGCATATAGGAGGGGAATACAATGTTCAACTATATAGTTATACATAAAATCTTTTCTTAACTTTTTAGCCATTAAAATCGATTTGTTGCAATTTTAATGTGAAAGGCGCGATGAAAAATGAGATCATAGATTAAAGTAAACGCATGCGTCGGATCTGAAGGGCCCTTGAAGCATTGCTCCATTCACAGTTCCTTCAACTCGTCCGTGTTAGTAAACATAGGATGCAGTCAGGATTACTCATACTATAGCTACCGGTTCTACGGAACTCACTATACCAGTCCCTCTCAAACCATCCTTCGGATTCATAGTCAGATCGTTCTCCAGTGGTACTGACACAGATTGAATCGAGAGACAGCGATATAGACGAAGACAAGATGCTACGTGAGAAGAGATTTGGGATACACCGTAGTGAGCATAGATGTGTACCAACGCATATAGTTAAAGGGCGAAATGTTTTTAGAGGAAGGGAGAGAAACAGGTATAAAGGTGAGAGACGACGCGACTGAAGAGACTGGAGAGGGACTGGAGAGAATTGTGAGACCACGGATGGTAGGAATACGCCGATGGGAAGAGAGCAAAGGGAGAACCTTGGTTCCGCCATGGTGGTAGGGATGGAACGTGGTTTGTTCACTTTCCCAAACGATCAGCTCGCTTCCTCAAGGCGCGGTCGTGACCTCCCGCCAGTCGGAGAATCATTGTCGATGTGAAATTCGCCGGGTTATCGTTCTACGATCTGAAGTCTGTTTATCACATCGTATTCTTCTCGACTTGATTGAGTTAGCCGTGAAATCGTTGCCAAATTGATGATATACTTTCTCGTCTATTCTGACTTACGAATTAAAAGGACATGAATTGCCTCTTTACTTTCTCCTAATACTTGCTTTTTATCACTATCTCTTGACTGTTAACCACTAGTCATTAATTTCTATTCATATCTTATGAAATGTCGAGAGAAACACGAGAGATACATGGATTATAATTATTATGATTAAGAAGGCGTTAGCGATTTTCAACTCTGATTTCTCGCCGTTGGCTCGATGACGTTATTGTAGATCGTATGCCTTTATATAACTTTGCGATTGCGCAAGATTTATCCTCAACTCCGAACTTTGAAACTGCAGTAACTTGCAATGTGGAGTCCGGGCGAAACATTATGTGCACATGGAACACGAAACCGCCGTGGAAGAAATTCGAAAAGTTGCGACGTAGTAGAGGGGCAAGAATAGCAAGGATTTGCGCTCTCGACTGTTGTCGCAAAATGCGTCATCGGAAGCGCTGCTTCCAAAACCGGTTTTCAAAAATCGCAGGAATCGTCGGTCGACAACTGACGCCATTGTATTGTATCGATCAGTTTAGATTGCGCTTTTGCAACAACGCTCGTAGTGTTGTGCAACGTTGTTGAATAAGTGGACGCAATAGTGGAAGTTAGGGGACAACCTAAGCTTGTCTTGTCGATGACATCCAGGGATAAGTTGGACCAAACTAACTTCAGTATTGTTACAAGTTGTTACCAGAGAGCATTAGCGTGATGAAAGATAAAAGGTGCCTTGGAATTCAAGCGTTGCTACACAAAACAATCATGGTTGAGTTAACAATATATGTTTGATTAATCAAATTTTGGTGAAAGCAAATAAAATTTCTGGTTATTATAATCAAATATTTTGGTATACAATCTAATCTCTGAACAAAATGTGGTCCCCGTTAAAGAAATTAATTTTTCTGACTCTTACCTATTACTACAGCTAATTAAAATTGGTTACATTGTAACAAATTTTAGATATCCACATAGTATATATGTGATTGAAATTTAACTATTAATAAAATTTCAATAAGAGATTGTATTTCACAAAAAAATTTTGTTTTCAGACAAATGTGACTGAGAAAAAAATGTAGATATTAAATTGTAGATAATAAATATTTATTTGAATAGTGTCGACTAAATATTTACTTATAGTAAATAAATATTTATTCTGTAAAGAAATGATTGTTAAATCAAATTAAGGTTTTTGTAACAAATAAATATATATATTTATAAATATATATTTAATAAATATTTAGTTAGTATTATTCAAATAAAGATTAACTAAAATTCAGAATATTATTTTTCCAACATGGTTACAGTAACCAGAATATACAAGTAAATTTACTTTGACCAAAATTATAGATTCATTCAACAAAGTTTGCAAATTATTATGTAGTAAGTGCAACAAATATTCGTACAGAGGAAATTTTTATAAAAAAAAACTTATTTGTAGAAAATGAACATTATTATAATTAATCAATAATTGGTACAATGAGTATGTTCTGTTCTAATATAAATAAAATAAATCCAAGGATAAATGTAAATCAGCTAATGCGAGTCAATACAAGTTAAGTGTGTGTGAAATCGTATACTTCATTCTTGAGAAAAATTAACAAACGTTTCAATTCTTTTGATTGGGTCTTCTTTAGTGTAAAAATAAAAATAAAATCGGTGACATATAAATTTAATATAAAAGATGCGAAACAAATTGAAATATCGTTAACATATATTCATAAAATGATGATGCTGTCTGTCATATCTAACAAAATACTCAAATATAATATTTCAAATTATCTGTAATTTAATAAAGTCGAATAAATCATTAAAACATAAATCAGTATCAGGCTGCTCCTCGCCCTGATGAAATGAACTGCAAGGTTCACGAAATGTTGGCATTCCAAGAATAGATCTGAACACGGAAGAAACTCGCGAAACGCATAATCTTTATATAAAAGGCACTCGTAGAAGCCTCAAGAATATCATAAATCAAATCATGAACAAAAAACTTATGTATAATAATGTTAACGATGATATGTAAGATAAATCTAATCTGTGTTGGCTCGCATTGGCTGATTTACATCTCCTTGGATTTATTCGTTGGAGTCTATACTTAAGATTGATAGTTATATAAATAAAATAGCTTTGCATATTCCTGATAGAAGCTAAATTAATCTACTGAGCGAATACTTTTTCATGCTCCTCTCAATAATATAATTTTTCACATTTTTAAACTTACGTAAAGTATTTCGATTATTATACATCTTTTTAAGTAAAATAATTTTAAAAAATATTCAGCCTATTTTATTCTTTGTTAATAAACTATTAATTAATATTTGCTTTTTAAAAATAGTTTTTTTTTTAAAGGTATATGTATTAATACTTTTTTGCACTCACTTTACTATTTCAGATTAATTCAATCAATTTTTTTCAGTGTATCACTTGATACAGTTTTTATTTTATATTTCAACTGAATTTTATTGATATCCATACACATTTTTGTTACATCGTTCACCGTAACATGATATATTGAAGAAAATTCACTATAGGGAGATAAAACGGTAGTGTCGGTTCGTTGCTCGTTTGTAGCGAAAGATAACCATTCGCAGATAAGTCGAGCCTCTCCTCGACGACGCGATGAACGAAGGCGGCGAATTTCCAAGACAATACCAGGCTTTGCGTGCCAGCAAAGTCGCAGGAGGACATCGACATCACGCTTGTACGACGTCGACGGATTCCCTGGGGTGGATCGTGCACAGCCTCGTCTGTCTCGTCCCGCTCGGCTGAAAAGTCAGGAGACGACGTTTGCCGGTTGTATGGTTGGATCGGAGATCCAACGAGGGAGAGAAACTCCACAGGTCGCGTCACTCATTGTGGCGTCATCGCGGCGCGCTTTTATCGTACTACTACCATAGTCCTTCCCATTGTTCTTTTTTTTTTTTTGCCCAGCTGGTGAAAGCGTACGGCTTATCACTGGCAATGCCGTATATTGGATTCTCATCACTCCGTGACGATAACTCTTGTCGGCCAACTCACGGAAATGCGCGCCCCGATGCCTCTGACAGCAGTCTCCAAAGTTTGGCGATGCCCGACACGTCCCACCCGCATGCTGCACATTCGACCGCCTATCATTGCCGCGCTCATTCAATTGTTTGTTATGGATCTCTATTATTTAATATACAGGCCATTCAACGGAAGGTCGTAGAACCGTAGAAGATTGTGGAACTTTGAGAAATATATATGCTATATCATTATATTGAAATTTCTCCTTCATCCTCTTAGGATTGTTTTTTATTCCTGCATTAGACTGCATCAAACTCTTCTTTTCGCTTTCACCGAATATTAAATGTATAAGGTAAACATCTCATTGCAGTGCAGTGACCGGACATATACCGAACAATATATATTTACACAAAATTTATTATAATATTATTCTCTCAAATTTTTTATTATCATTATTATAATTTAATTGTATATAAAGATTACAATTAAATTATAATATTATATTTAAAAAAGCATTTCATATACATAGATTAATAATAATATAAATAAAATTTCGTGTAACTGTCCAGACATAAGTGCATGTCAGGTCACTAAGACGAAGTTTCACAAGTGTATACTTATACTAGTTCAGCTATAGAAAACAGATCTCTTATTATAAACTTCGATATTGCCAGCAAAATATTAATAAAGAAGAAAAATAATTGCAATGCAATGTTAATACATCAATTATTACGTATTAACGTAATGTAGCCGTGCTACAATGATGAGTGATTATAAAAAATTATACGAGTGGCTTTGAAGTTACGTCAATTCGACTTCATGGAAAACATGTTATTATTTAGTAGCATCTATTGTGTAAGACATAATATTCTGTTATTAAATATCGCATCAGGACGCGCATTAGACTATTCTACTGAAATATCCCTTCTTCCAAGATCGGCTACCGTTACTCAGCGTGCCTTAGCATTCTGATCGAATTATAGTCCTTATGTCCTAAGACCAAGCTGACGCTCCTACGAGGCTTACACGAGGCGCGCCTGAGCCTGAGACACGTCCAAGGTGAACCGGTGTTCAGAGAGGACCGCCAGCAAATACCTGTAGGTACTCTACATACTCCGTGGCTTGAATGTTGCAAACGTTCGTCGCATGTGTAACCTTAGGCCCCTGTTACAAAGAGCCAGCGACCGCGTCTCGAGAGAGTATCGAGACTGCGGTGATAAATTCCAAATTTAACATCATGGTCTGACTGAAACGTAAAATTATATAAATACGTATAATTACGTAAATATATGTATGATAATGGTCGCCGGTGTATACACGATGCGAAAACGAACGGATGCATGTCGATAATATGCGGGCTGTAACTTTTTTCGCACAATTCATGGTAACACGATAGAGATAATTACAATCACGTTTATGTGTGCGAACGAATGAATATCGTGTAGCATTAATGAAATTCGTGTCGCTCGATTCGGTAATAGCGCTCAGATTTTACAATATGACAACCGCGAATGGCTCAATTATTTAATTAGAACATTTGCATTGCATCAATACGCTAGTAGGAAAAATATATTACAAATACAACAGTCTTGTATTATGAAAAATCTTAATCTTTTTATTATTAAACGTTGAAACCTTTCATAATATTTCAATGTGTCAATATTTTTTTAAATATAAAATGAAAAATATCTTGAATATTTTAAATTGAATTATTGTTTAATTTAATTTAAATTATTATTTTAAATTAAAGATAAAAGATTAAATTACACATCACATGTAGCTTGTTATATATCAACATTTTGTTTTTACGAATGTCATTTATATTTCAAGATTACTTATTACTTTAGATGTTGTTATCGTTTCATATTAATTTGTTGAAAATAGATATACGTTTTTCTCAATGGCGAGAAAATATTTTTCGACGAACTTCTGTAGGTGTTTTGTTGCTTGATTTATCGTTAAATTGGTTTCTGCACTTTGAAGAACAATTTAAAAGTTTTCCTGCGTACGTAGCAAATTATTTTTCAGAGAAATCAATTTCCTCATATAAATCCCGAACTGCGAAAATCTTCTGGTCTCGATATGTTCTAGAAAATATGTGCTGCAAAAGATACGAATTTTGTTTCTCTATTGCTTCGGAAGAAAGCGAGTTAATAGGCGGATAGTACTGCCGCATATTTCGCAACTTCACTGTCCCCGTTACTTCTGCAGTCGTTAATTAACAAGCAGATCGTTTTTCGATAAATGTTACGCCGCTGTGGCACCGTATAGAACTCTCTGCGACAGACAGCTCGATTTGCAATCGCCGGACGTTTTCAATTCGAATAATTTCGTTACGGAAGTTCGTCACCGACCGTTTCTCACGGATCGTTAAATCAGACAATAAAAAAAAATTTATTCTTATCTCACGTAACAGGGACGATAACTGCGGTACTTCCAGCAAGTCTTCCACTTGGTGGAAGAAAAATTTCGCCATCCGTACACGCTTACGAACGCGAGATCGAACGTTAATCCATGAAAGATCGAGAGCGATTTACGAGTCCATAAATCCGCTTCCGGGGGATTTCTTGACGAACGTTCAAGCGAAACGGAAGGAACGGCAGTGGCGTAAAAAAAAAAAAAAAACCGTCGGTGGGGAAACTCCCCATCCCCCATTCTCGTTTCTCAATGTCGAATCAGACGGTTCGCAAACGCGTCGAAGGAGTTATAAATTCACATGTCCGGCAGAATCATGTGACCCCAGCTATACTTGCAACTGTACATATCCAAGGTACAGTTGCGAGCTGTAACGTTCGGAAACGATAAATCGAATCTCTTAAGAAGACCGTATACGACATCGTGATTCTGCGGTTTCCTGAAATAAAGTAAAAGGTTTATTCACCCCAATGTATTCAGAAAGAGGAACTGAATAAAAAGGAAATATTATTGAAATTATTACAATCGACGAGAGAAATAAAAGACTGAAAAATCATGATCACAGTTCTCCTGCAGCTATAGGTATTTACTTCCACAAGTCGTAATAGCCGCTGCTCTCGAGAATTTCGACGATCGTGTCTTGAAAGCAGCGTACCGCTCGAACTTATGCGCTCGCCAAGACGTTGCTTTCTCGTACGCGCCGGAAGTATCCTTTGGTTTGCGGAACAGCTTGCGCGGTCGAGTTCAGGGTGCCACAAACCCCGGCAATTTGCTTTGCCAGCGTTTGCCAGCGTTTGCCAGGCCGCACGTGCCGATCTGACAAAGGCGGTTCGCCATCTACGTGCACCGAAGACATTTCGAGCCGATAATTTGGAGAGCAATGACCAGATCTCACTATTGCCAACTTTTGGTCGCGATAGAGAAAGCGCAAAGATGAAGCAACAGAATTCTCGCATTAAGTCTCGCAACAGTGAACGCTCCTTTATGAGCTCGTAATAGAATGATAAAACGGTGGCGATTTATGAGGGTCGATAAACGAGATCTCAAGGCCAGTTAGATTTTAGCGATTAATAACTTCAAATTGGTAAATATTCGTGCGGTGATAAGTAGAATATTTACACTGAAAAATATACTAAATTTTAATAAATATTTACTAAATGAAAAAATATGTTTATTTGATACAAAAATTATTAATTTGATTTAATTATCATTTTTTTTATTGAGTAAATATGTATTTACTGTAATTGTTTATTTAGTATATTGAAAGAAAAAATTTTGATATGTATAACTGCAATTACATATTACTATAATTATGATTATTACTACAATATTAATAATAATAACCGCACGTATACTTTAAACTGTTTTTATGTTTTTCAATTATTCTACTTCCCAAAAAAAGTTTCTTTTCTTTGATTATAAACAAAACGTTGTGACAAAAATATAATCTATAAAATAGTGTTGTACGAATATAGAGCTAGCTAGATAACATGAATTACTGAAATTAATGAGATAATTTCAACTATTTTTATAACTATATATAGTCGTTTTAAGTTGTCTATTATATACGTATATTTGTTGCTAGAATTATAAGACTATACATATGGTTATTATTACTAATATAGCAGTAATTATCACAATTATAATATGTAATTATTGTTACAAATACCAAAAATTTTTCTTTTAGTGTACTGTTCAAACATATTAAGATTTAATAATTATTTTCACTATAAATAAGATTTTTACTTTGATTCGTGATTTTTACTGTGATCATTTGATTTGTTAATCTCGCATAATACATTGTTAATACACAGCATTCTCGATATCGATACTTTATTATTCATGACTTGTATGAGCGACCATTCTGCAGAAAATAAATCACAGACCGAAAATGCTTTACAGTCGCAAAATTGTGTGACGTGACAGATGCAAAAGGCACAATAGTTTCTGAAAAAGTGAAATTCATCATATATCGTCGAAGCGAATAATGCCAGAGTGGAAATGCTGTTTCATTCCACGAATAAATAAAAAAAAAGATTTCGGGTCGGTAGTACATCGTAATTTGGAAACCGTATCGAGCGAAGCTTACATAATTATTATGCGCATGTTGCATGTTGCATTATCGCGAAACGCGAGATGGCGAGTATTTTCGGTATCATTAAATTTATATTACTCCCTCGTATATTAATCACGTACAGCGCGCCGAGCATGTACCTATATAATATTATCTATTGCGCACTCGAATGAACCAACAAACGTAATCGTTTATAACACTATTACGGATTAAATGTAAAGCAACATTATTGGTTATTACATATATCTAATTACAGATGGTTCGATTATCGTTCGATTAAGGCATTTACCGTGTCGTCAACAAAACGTTCACGACAGTCGTCGCTATAAGAGCAATGCTACTGTTGCATTTAAATGAACGTCCATCGCGTAAATAAAGGTTTGACAATCGCATCATTGTTTCGCTCGTATATTTTTTTTTTATTTTTGATTTGCGCAAACAGAGTACACAGCTGCAGTGCAAACGGTAATCCGTTAACTTTGTTTAACTCCGAGGTGCCCGCAAATATCTCATTACAACATTGACGACCGTTCGACCGCAATAACCGGTCGTTGTCAAATATCTATGTTTGTAACAATCGCTGGCTATCCGACCGTCGTCTGATTTACTCGATTGAGGTGCCAATCAGAGATTTGCGGGTTATTTCCGGGATGTGGAAAACCCCTGTGTAAATCGTTGATTGGCACACTACGGGGCCAGCACGACAGCGCGCGAGTTATCGACGAATCACAAAGTCAGTTGATGTTTCCGTCGCCGCACCATCGGCGTTGATCGATTTCCGCAGCGCGGAAAATGCCCGGCATCATCGCGTCGCGTTGTAACGCACGGTATGCATCAACCGGATATTCAATGCAGTGACTACAAGGGTGACGACGACGACGACGGCGACGATGACGATGATGATAACGATAACGACAACGACGGCGACGTGTATCGACGCATGTTGCCCCGGTCGAATTTACAAGCACGATCTTGTTGTTGGGTGGGGATGAGGGTGGGGAGGGGGGAGGAGATCGCGTCATATTTTAATTAGCGGAATGCTGGTGGAATTACCGCACGCTGACCACTTCACAAATATCAATTAGTCAAGTATCGAGGCGCTGGCCGTTGCAATTAATGCGGCGCAAATATTTAGTCCATTTGTGGCTGAAACGGTATATTGGTCCACAGGCCAATTTCCGCACGCTCATGTAAGGTAAACTGAACTCTATTATGTCCTTAGTAAGCTTTGGGATTTTTTTTTTATTTTTGCTGAGTCCAAAATTGAAAATTAATGTTGTACTTAAAAGAGGAAATATTTAATAAAAAAATATGGGGCATATTTAAATCTTTATGTAGGTGCGGTAAAGATTAAACAAAGTAACATTCCGCGAATATTATATATACGACCTAAGTTTTCCTCTTTTTTGTGAAAAAATGTTAGTAAAATAAAATGCGATGTTATTTTGTAAGCTTATAAGTTTATTAACATTTATTGATATATAATAACTACATGTAGAATTATATTTTCCAAACAATAGACTTATCTACTTATTTACTTATCTACTTATTTACTTATCTGCTTATATACTTTTTTCCACGATGTTTAACAAGTTAAAATTAGAATCTAAAATTAAATTAGAATCTATTATCTGGAATAAAAGCATTAAAAAAATGTTACAATCGATGTGTGTACACTCAGTATGTTTGGGTTGGCTATATTGATTCGACTTTATAAAGAGTTTCCTCTCTTTGATCATAAACATAGTGACAAAAATATAATCTATAAAATATATAATGTTGTAAAATATAAATGATGTAGAGCTACAAAAATTAATAACCATTGAACTACAACAAAACAATGAACTACTGAAATTAATAATCATTTTTTGATAGTTATGGGAAACAGTTGCTTATTTATGAAATGTTACAACACGACCACGACATTCTGCATTTTGCTTTATTGATGATAACAGAATGGACAAATTGAGCAACAAACTGATGCAATCGAGTTAGACGGACAACCTGCACGAACTATTGCTATCTGTTGAACTAATCGCATAATTATCTACAAACAGCGAATAGGGCGTTTTGAATATACACTCATGTTAAGTCCTGTTACGTTTCGCGCTATCAGATGCTTGAATACGTTGTGACATTTTCATGGCTCATGGTCCTCAACCATGTTGGCTGGACAAAAATTCAAGCAGATTAAAGAACGAATATTAACCGCCATGAACGAGTCACTTACACATTTCGTTATTTCTGGTTGCTTCCATCGGCTATTTTGCTTTGCCAGTTTGGTCGCGTTTAACCCATTAAAGTCCATCGCCCAATTAAGTACTTGTGCACACTAAACGGTCTACGTTGCAAATTTTAGAAATGGGCATGCTTTTAAATGGCTGATTTTCTTAGTTGCTATACTCAGCAATATTTTCAGCAGAGTTGCTACAAACTTGGAAATTGGAGAAATCAAGGAAAAGTCAGGAAATTTTGCAAAATTTTCTGGAAAATTAAAATTCTTGGCTTTAAAGAAATTTAATATGCCTACATCACACTTACGCAGTTTTGGAATACTACCAACTTAACAATTAAATGAAAACGATATCAGCAATATTAATAGTGATTTATATTGCTACATGAAATTACTGTTTCAATAAAATATTTAATAGTTTCCAGATCGGGATAAAAAAATACAAAAAAATTCAAAAAGCTTTTTTTATCGAAATCTTCAAGGAAATTCATAAAATTTTGTTTGGATCAATCAAGAAAAAATTATGGAATCTTAAAATAAGAGGAAATTTCTGACAACTCTGTTCAGATATCTTTATTGTATAATGATACGACGAATTTTTTTTTATAGCCAAGTTTAAAAATTCGTCCCTGTATTGTCAGTTCGATCGTGATAGGCCCACGTTCTCGGGGAAATTTGATATCGGATTTTGCCGATAGTTAGCGGGTGCTCGCAATCTCTTTTTAAATCGGCCTGTCAATCTGTCGGACGAATTCGTATTATTTTTCGGGTTTTTGGGCGAATATCTCGTCGAGCTCACCAGCGATGTGTGCAACGATCTCACGGACGCAGTTAGTTTTTTAACCCTGGGGCTCAGCCCGACACGCGTCGTTAATTTACCGACTGCGATTGCGTATGGACACTTTGTCTCCGTTGTTCCGCTCTGAATTGCGTCGTAACGCGACACGTCGATTAATCCGTAAAATTACGCGTAATTCGCGCACGGGAAGGATAATAATAATCGTGACGGCGATGCTACGTAAGCGTCGTGTTCTCTGCCCTCACGGCGTTCCCCTTGATCGTCCGTAATGGCTCGTATTTCCGTTGTTCTCGAGAGCGTGCGTATGAGAATGAAGGGCAAGGATCATAGACGAAAACCGTGAGACGCAGCACGTACTCACGGATGCGTGTCGATTTTTATGTATGAGTGACAGAACAAATAACAACTGATGGACACACCGTCCGCGCGATTAGACCAATAGATATGCAGGAAATAAATCATTATGTAATTGAAAAATAATGATTCTTTTCTCCGCGTCTCTTTCGTTCTCTCTCTACATTCTCTATCTCTTTACATTTGTTTCTCCCGATCATTGCTACGGTTATCTCCAATCAAAAACTTCAAGTGTTACTTCCTCCCGCTCGATCGGGCTGTTTGTCCGATTTTATTGACCGACGTTCTGCTGTCTCTCTTTTTGGCAACGAGCGTTTCACTTCCATCATCCCCGTCCACCGAACCTCCCTCTTTCACAACCGCTGTGGTTCTCGTCTGGCATCGATCCGTTCGCTCGAACTTGATTAACAGTTGCAAATTTAATTACTGGCTTACCGCACCTCGTCTCTGCGCTTTGTATCTTTTTCTCGCTTCTCCACGCGCAAGTATATCTTCTAGCCTTCTTATTTTTTTTCATCCCCTTTTTCTCTTTCACCATGCTGCACCGCGAACAAACCCATCTCGGCGTTCATCGTTTTTGCGAGCCTCCTCCGCCTTCAGTTTCTCGACGAAACTTTGTGGAGAACGCGATTGCTCGTAAATGGTAGAATGTAGGATCTGGGTTCCACCTACATGGGTATTCGCGGTTTAAACGAGTTCCACCCGTCGTTTCACGTTTTTAGCGTTGCAAATCTGACGGGAAAAACAATGTATAACTGTGAAATTACCTGTAAACTAAAGAAACAAAATAAAAATCATGTCTCATTTAAAGTCTGTTGTTTTTAGTTGAACTTCTTGTACGATTCGTCTCTTCCTTTTTTCTCCAACGTGAAGAGAAAAGAAGGAAAAATAAACCGTGCAAGAAGTTCAGTTCAAAAAGAACAGACTCTAGTTTTATCAGAATTAAACAACAAATATCAGATTGCTAAAATGTAAAGAATCTATATTCAAGTGGATTTGGCAAAATTCAATCAATCTTTTAAGTAGAAAACTAAGTCTTTTAGTTCACCGAGCGTGCTCCACTTTTTGGCAGAAAGACAAATACTTTTATGATTCCGAGACTTGAAAATTCTTGGTGCATATTCTATAGCGTTGCATCCATTACTTTATTACATTCTATTCGAATCTTCACGAGAGCACGACAAATTTGCCATCGCTTTTATGCGAAAGTCAGAAGATGGATATCTCATTGTAGAGATGTCTCCACATTGAAAGCGCTTAAGACGATCTAAATATCGTGGAAGGGATTTAATCTTCCGTGATTTCCGTTTCCGCATTTTACGATACCAACGGTGAAAATAGAACCACCCACCGCGGTCATTACGCATGATGCGGTAAAACTTCTCGCGCAGGAACGAGAAATTGGGCGCTTGGGATCGACGAGAATGCTCCGATTGCGATTTTTTTTTTTACGCAGGTCGCAACGGCGCGTAAATTGCTGCGCTCGGAAGGACCGTTATCGTGACTCGAGGGGAAATTAAACGGTGGAAAATAAGATTACGCGCAACCGCCTCGTCGAACTACTATCGTTCCGCGGAAGATAACGCGACGGTATGCGAACCACGCAGCCTCCAAGTTATTATACGCGGCGCTGAATGACAACGCGTAGAGCTCTAAACAGGGTCTTTTATGGGTGTGTATCTCAGGGGAGAAGACAATAGAGAGGTGGCGGACAGGAATTTTGAAGCTGAGATTCGCGAGGCACGTCCAGCGAATGCCTAGCTAAGCTCCAGGACCGTGTCAAGACTCGGCGGCCGTCGCCAAAGACTCTTCGTCTTTGCGCTAAGTGATATGATTATTCCGCCTCGGCGGATGGCCCGACTTCTGTACGGTGAACTTTAGAAGTTGCGCGAGTACCACTTCAGGATAATGAAACGATCCACAAGTTGTCGAGTGCGCCACCCCCGTCCTTCATTCTCGTTCCTTTCGTCCCCTGTCCTTCGTAGCCGCATCTTCATCGCAATCGAGGTTCACCGTTTGCGAATGAAAGTAAAAAGGATGAGCATCTTGCGCTGCAGGAAAGCTCGGGATAAGGAAACGCGCGATATTCTTGCTCAGAACTGTTTTTATTTTAGGCACGTGTGAATGTTCGATGCAATTTTATTCTACATGGGACATTTCGATTCTTACAATATTGCTCTTTGCATTCTAATCGAATGTTTTCTTAAATGTATTGTTTTATTTAATGTACTGGATACATTAAATGTAGAAAAGGAGGAGATATAAAATTTTTTTTTAAGTAGTATTCCATTTATATAAATGTATAAAAGCAACTCATTTTCTTCTCAATACTTACACTTGTAAAATTGGAATATATGATACATACACGGAGAGAATCTTTTTTTAAAATTTACTTTGAAAGTGTGATAGTTGTGGTATACAATATTTTGAAGATTTTTATTATTCACTTCAGTAAAATTGATCAAACTTATTTTACACTTCATTGTAGTTTTATTAATGAATGAGAGAGACTTACATTAAAATTCTTCGAAATACAATATTGTTCCACGACTGTCATATTTTCAGGATAAATTCTAAGAAAACATTTATATTTTTTATATTAGACGTTATTGAAAAAATTTATTAAATCTTAATACATATTTCTTTGAATATTAAAAATAAATAAACATTTATTTACAGTAAATAAGTATGTATTTAATAAAAAAAAAGATCGTTAAATCAAATTAATGGTTTTTTTGTGTCAAATGAATATATGTGTACAGTAAATATTTACTTAAAACTATTCAAACAAACGTTAAAATTCACTATTTTTTCAGTGTATCGTTTTCGTTATACATACAAAAAAAAGTTATTGTTATGAATAGTTCATTGCATTTTATTGTGTATACTACAATGGCGGTTTGATCGCACTTGCAATGCCACGCACTTTCGATTATTTCCATCATCGGCATCTATTTCCAGTACTAAACTCATTGTCAAACTTATTGTTTTGGTTTATTGGATAACCTCGCATCCTATCTTCCGCTTTCTCTCCTACACTCAGCCTCATTATACCTCACGTAGCGCGAACTTCTGAACAATATTAACGCAACCTCTCTACCGATTCCCTTGTAAGCCTCGACTGTCAGCGACATCGTTTCGTGCCAGTGGGTTTGTTAGTGAGAAACTCGTTTAGTTAGTAACTTCAGCCCCATCCACCATGATACAAGTCCCGGGATATTCGAGCAAGTGCTATTAGACCGGCTCTAGCTATCTTGCCGGTCTTAAGTTTCTACGAGAGTCGCGAATGGCTGCACATCTGTGACCTTATAACACTTTTGTCGCTTTTATTTCGCGTATTACAATGAAAACAAATAAAATAAAAATTCCCTCTTTTTTTTCAGCAATTGAATTAATCGTTGATTCATTGAGTGTAAAAAGAATTTAGATTTCAGATTTGTTCTCTAAATTTTTCAGAATAAATCTCATCTAAAACAAGCGAGAATTTATTTAAAAAATTTTCAATCGATAGTGAAAATATTGCCACTCGAAATAGAGTAGCATTTCATTTTTTATAAGGGTAAATGTTTACCTCCAATTATAACAAACGTTTCATTTGTTCCACGTGAAATATGTCAAGCTGACTTTAGAATGAGACTAGGAATCTTATTCAAGAACAATATTGGAACTCAGTATACGTAAATTCTTATTATTATTCTATCTTTGAAAGAGACATTGTCAACATTTTTATATAATATATAACGACTCAACAAAATACAACGTATTCAATAGGTCAATGAGACAATGATCAGTGTGACTTGCTTACTGAATTTCTTCTTGCTTAACGTATGAATATTTTCAATTGTCACAATACAGAATATCAGATTCATTCTTTAATTACGAATGGAAATATTCCCTCAAATATGAATGGAAGATTCACTTTACATGAATGAAAAAGTCACTCCAGCATGAATGACTTAGTAATCACTCCATTTTTTGAGTGGAATTTTACTCCAAGAAATTTAGAGAGATAATTCAGTAATTTTCTGAAAATTTAGTGATTCTCTCTCTCTCTCTTTCTTTTTCTGTAAATGCACGTTAATAAAAGTGAGTTATTTTCTAGTTTAGCAAACAAGTGTAATTTATTGAACGTTACTATATCCACAAAAACTTTTGCAAATGTTTCTTTCATTAGCCAAAGCTTAATTAGAATGTCGGAATATAGGCAAGCATCGATTCTTCTGCCAATGAGGTCGTTCTGCCAACGAGATAATCAGACATGGGCTAGTTTTCCTGATTTTCCTGTTCAGGTTGTCGGTAATAGCTGTCTGTAATTTTTTGCATCAACCGGACGTACAGTACGGATTAGCTAATGAGCTATTATAGGTGAAACGAGCGAAGTCTTATTAGCGTTTTTTTATCATGATTAATTAATAGGGCAGTCATTAATAGATGTAATTTGTCCATATCATATTACGTTATACATTAGCATATATATTACAAAATGAAGTAATTTTTAACGAGATAATAATTTTATCAAAAAATATGTTATTCATACTGTATGTCATCACGTTATTTAAAAATATATGTGATTACAGCTTGTTTTTTTTTCTCTTGGTATTTTGTTATGTTTTTAGATATGATTTATTTATATTTATTAGATATAAGATGTGATCTCATAATAACAAGATGCAATGAGAGCGAGAGAGAGAGGAGAGAGAGTACGTAGCTTGAGAAAATTAGTCAGATTAAATGCATGAGTACTTTGATTTAGGTCACCGAATAATTAAATGTCGTTGTGTGCTCACTCAGTAATTTTGTCATTGACGGCGATCGGATGAATTGGCCCGATTGTTATCGGCGACTAATGAGATCGATGTATTTATGTGACCCATATGCGCATAATGTAATATCCTGCTCTCGAGTCCGTCCTATGCAGAAATGCTGCAGCAGCTGCAGTTAATGCATCGGGTTGCACAGCGTTGCAATCGGTTATGTCGATCGAAGCACCGGCGCGATTGCACGTTCGCCACAGTCAATCTCCATTACAGAATCTCTAGCTTATTGAAATGTATGACTATAAAGTAATTGTCGTGACGATGATACGCGAATATAAATTTCATTCGTTGACGTTCTAAAAAAAAATCTGTTACCGCAGGTCGCGTGAGAACAAATTTTTGCAAAACTCTTTGGGGAATCTCGCCAAAGATCATTGTGTTGAAAAACTGTAATTCTGATTTCTTATACTTTCTAATACTTCGAGAAAACGTTGAGATTAAATTTCTGTTATGCTATTAAAATATAAAGTTTATCTTTCGTTAAGATTATATTATGAATGTTTCCTTAAGATTATAAGTGTAGAGATATAATACGTGAAATTTTCGTTTTAAAGATTGAAAGTCGATTACTTGAAACTTTTGCCAGCCTGAAACCAGCGATTGCATCATTTCTGATTTATAAGCGAAACGAGAAATCATCTCGCTGGGGTGTACTTACATACCTTATCGAGTATGCTATCGCATCGTAAAGCGGTTCTTTCACATTTTCCGTTCTCGCTACTAGAAGTTCTCTTTGCACTTTATAGAAGTCGTTATCCGTTGCGCAATTGTGTCGGTGGATTCAGTTGTATTGTATACAGCGCGCGGCCTTTTAGGAGACGTCCTCCTTGCGCAGATACGCTTCGGCAGGTGCACACATTTGTCCTGCGTTACGTGTATCGTCGTGAGAATACCGAGTTCTACATATAAATAGCGCTATTATCGCAGTCAAGGATAGGTCGTAGAAGCTAACGCGGTCCCTGGTGTTCATATATACGGGCGAGATTAACATGTCTGCTGAACAGTGCTTACTTCATGCGGTCTTACGGGATCGGGGCCCTTTTCCGATATCTCGCTCTTACGCGCACATCTTATACTACTAAAGTATGCTTATGCACTTAACAAGAGCACATGCTCGAAACTATTCTCTTCTCCTATTCCAGATGATTTTATCATGAGATTATGCACCGGAGAACAACAGGCAAAGTTCTGAAAGATAAGAATTTTTAAGCTAATTACGGCTTACAGTTTTTTTTTATTTGAAATGTCTCCGTATTTAGTATTTAGTATTGTATAGCACGGTCGCTATTGTAATAATATTTATTGTATTCGTTGAAGATATCAATATAAATGAAAATAAGGCCCTGCGTACAATGAAAGAAATATTAGGAATAAATATTAAATATCAAAGATAAAGGAGATATAAAAGAGAAAAAATTAGGAATATAAATAAAACAATATAATACAAATAAAATATACAAATAAGATACGAGACATGTTATATCTTTTGTCGTATTTGTGCATTACGTTTAATCTCTATTCGTAAATTTTTTTATTTCTCTTATATTTATTCTTATTTATAATATTTCTTCCATTGTATGCAGGACCCAAAACTCATTTAGTTCAGTTAATATCGCAGCGTTAATGTTACATACATTGCAGTATATAACAGTCAGAAACGATTCTAATCATTTTTAATGAATAAACCGTACACAAACGGAATAGTTACCACAACCAAACGCGTTTACGTCAACTGCAGACGCAATTGGTTTATCTGCGGCATACGCGAGACAATGAAACGACGTATCTCGATCCCGCGACAAGTTGGACAATGGCGATCGCGCTAGTAAATAATCGATAGGCGTGATCGACAGTGCGCGACAGGATATTCCACGTGTCAAGATTAACGGTCGACGACTCCTCGAGCGCGGAGTGAACGCACTCTCTGCTCTGTGAGAATTCACGATATCGTGATGTCGGTGGGAATCGCGCGTTGCGCATTGTACTCGTTACAGACGTGCTGCAAGGGGAATTTTTCAGGGCCCTCGGCCCTTTCTTTCTTCGTGACCTCCATGGATTTTTTTTTCACCACACGCTCATCTTGTTCTCATAATTAGCGCGATCACCGGCGCGTGTGGAGCTGGTATTTTTGTAGCTGGCACGACGACACTGTAAGCACTTGCTAGAGTGTTGCTTAGGACACAATAGAACAAATATAAAACATGAAAGCCTTTGTAGAACATTGTTTGTTTGAAGCATGCTTGTTTCTTTCTTTGTAGTAGATTAGGAGTGTGGGAAGAAGCACCATGCATTGTAATTTTGTAGACAACGACGAAATTAAATGTACTGAAAGAAAAGATTGGGCGAATGTGGCATAATATTTTTAATTGGTTGCAGCAGCCAATTTTTGGTTGTGTTAAGTCTATCAAAATTCTTATACTGACATTGCGGTTAGCCTAACGCAACCAAAAATTGGCTGTTGCAGCCAATTAAAAACGCTGTGCCATCTAATTTGTTGCGGCAACCAGTCTTTTCTTTTAGTGTGGCAATGACAGATTAGTTGACAAACAGTTCAAAAGCTATAATCTATCTTCATGCTTATCATTTATCTTTATTGACGTAGGATGGCGAAGTTCGACTTTTCCTAATCGCGGGTATCACTAATAATAATTAATGTCGCATTTTAATGACTGTATACCTATTGGGAATAGTGATTATTCTGTTATTGTACTCCGAAGACACCCTCGAGACGAGTTGAATCACCGTCGGATATTACTGCTAGAGACTCAAGCAGAGATCCTAAGCGATAAATCTGGTTCCATTCCTCTCGCCTGTGTCTCCAATTTTCCGGCGTCGCTTCGACTTCATTTCCTTCGAGGACGACGGGGACGCGCGGCAGGTAATTCGTTAATCGGGGCGTGTGTACGTGTATAAACTAACCGAGAGTTTGTAAATGTTATCAGAAATCAAGCAGATCTAATTTGCGGTGTACAACTCCTGCGCTGAGCAATCCTATTATACAATTCGCTTGTGTTACGTGCAAATTTCATCTGCGGCTTGTTTGCACATTGCAATGCCCATTTATTCTTAGCAGAAATTTTATCAGATGATGTTCTTTATTATAATATTTTAATTCAACATTAACATATTACATTGTTAAATCTGTAGTGTCAACTTAATTTAAGTCGCCACCGCTCCTTCTGAATATATCGTTATTTTATACTAAAACAATGGATAAATTTTTGACAACTAAATAATATATAATAGCGTAATCCATAAATGCCACTGCAATATGATAATCTACCCAATTCGATTGTTTATAAAAATTACTTTTATAAAAATAAATATATTGTAAAAAAGTTTATTTAATCGAAACGCCAGTCATTAAGGAATATAATGATGCTTGATTAAACAAATGTACGTATCTTTATTAATAAAAAAAAGTTAAGTAAGCAATGAAAAAGCAAGGAAAAAGCATTTAAGGTTTAATAAAAACTCGTATGAAAATGCTATAAAACTTACAACGAAATAAGGAGAAAAGTGTAGATTGCTGAAGATTGATTGGCAAAGAGCTGTCAGTATTTCCAATAGCTTCATCCTGATGCTGTGGTGTCGCAGATATCGACGCGCCGGGATTACGACGAATTGCGTAACCGCTTGGCTGCGTAAGCGTGTATAATTCGATTTCAAGTTCACGGAGAGAGAAAGCGAGCGAACTTAACTTACATCGCGGACGAGTACCGCGAATGACTCTGACGGGTAGATCCCGTGCGAAAGTGAAACGAGCCATTGGTAAAAGTACGCCACGCGAAGTCGTTGTCATGACTGGATGACACACTTCTATATTCGTCAGACCCCTTTGAAAGGCGTAGTTCAATCTGATGGTGTAACTGGTGTAATGGGTCACACGAGTAAAAGCGAAGTAACTACTCCAAAGAGACATTCGCACGGTTCTTTGTTAATCTCTCGATTAAATTCTAAAAAAAAGAAAACAATTATAATTCGTATTATAATAGATCGACGAGCGTATCTAAATAAATCAATTAATCTCTTCAAACTCGTATAATGTACATCAAATTTGAAGATATTATCCGTTAAAATTATTTAATTCTATCGACATTCTCTGAGATCAAATGTATATATTATAATAATATATATGTTGGATAAATAGTCAAAATTTTGGAAAAAGTTAATTATCTAGTATAAATTTATTACTTATTACTTATTAAAGTGCCCTCGAATTGAATAAAAAAACTTTTTAACATGATAAATAAAATCCGGTCTGAAGGGGGGTTAAGAGAAATAATCATGTAGGTCGAAGCGGATCTTAGTGCTTAAGTATTTCAGGGTGAATTTAATATCCTTCTATGATGCTAATCCTTTTAATAACCGTCATAGAAAAATATTAATAATTTTATGCTATTATAAGCATCTTAAATTACTTTTAGTAAAATAATTTATTGCGAAAAATATTGCCTCAGCCGGGATTAAAAAAAGTTACATCTGAGTTTTAAAGCGCCCTATTTAAAATACAAAATGCAAGTAAATGCCTTTGTGTACTTTATGGCGATTGATAGAAAGATGTTTTTTACCTACAATTTAGAAATTGTACCAACTAAAATTTTCATTTCGGATCCAAATGATTCGTTGCTGTAGTCGAGGACTCGAGGGTTATGCTTTGTTTTGTTAAGTTTTTAATAAATTTAAGAATTTTTTGCGACAGACGAAAATAATTTGAATCTATTTAATATCATTAAAAGGAAAAATAAAATTTTCCTAATGTTAAGTTTACTTTAAGATGAATCTGGATCAAATAAGGACGAATGATCATAAATGAACATTAATAATGCAAACAAGCATAACACGTTCTATTCCTTTGATGTATTTATATCGATTACATACATTTGAATTCGTATTCGCAATATTGTCCATGTCTATTAAAAAAATTTGCTCATCCATGTTTGTGCGTATTTCATACTTGTTTTGACTTTATAACGAAATAATAGACTAGAAAGAGAAAAATTTTGATTGTATCTAAAAATATGACACATTTTCGCAAAAAGTCTATAAAGCACGCATAAAGTGATATATTACAATATTTCGTTCTGTCCGAAATGTCGAAATAACAGTCCGGCTCTGCTTATATTTTATCGTAGTCACTTGTACTATATAACCAGTAGTTATATTCACGTATAAGACAGCAGCGGGCGGTGCACACTACAGGATCCTTCCTATACCGTGGGGTGCTATATTTCCTAGCAATGGGTGGTAAAGTTTTTTCCCCTAGCGCACCGTTGTGATATACGGTCAAATCCCCGCGTTTCTACGCTTACGATTTTCATGGTACGGTCTCGTACCTCCTTACTAGAAATTTATCGACCAACTTGTAAAATTATTAGCACGGATCCGTTACTCTGTATTTCTCGGCAGCTCGGTGCATGTGTCTTCATGAAGCATCCTCTCGATATGAGCAGTCGCGACGTCAGGAGAGAGCTGTAGATCACGAACTATATGGAGACGATACTTCAACGAAAGATATTTCAAAAGAGGATAACATGTCCGTTATTAGTTTGCCAGTTCTTTGTACGTCATAGCGTGGCATCGCGGACCGGAAATCGAGCGAAATATGGAAAGTGCTTCTATATTTACCTGATTCTATCTGATTCTACAGTTTCGCCAAACGTCATATTACACAAATGCATCATCGTGTCACACGATTCGTGTGCAAATCGAAACGCTTGACGTTCAATGAATCGGATGATTTTGAAATATATTTAGATGCGATATCTATATCCCATTTTTATAAGTAGTTCACTGTATTCAGCAACTGTATGTTGGAGTGCCACTCGGCAAATTGGAAAAGGCAGCCGACAATGGCGCATCGATAATTGAGACCGCGAAGAAAGGAGAGCAGCAAGCTTCGATGCAAATAGAGAGAAGAACGCGCTTTCCTCTTATTCCTTTTCAACTTAGCGCTCGGCGTATCATAGGGATACATCGCGAAATGTCGCCGTATAAAAATCACTGAGGACTGATTTTCCGCCGACGATTTACCGACGATCTTATTCTTCTTCCTCCTTGTTGTCGTCTACTTCCCCGGAGGTTGCGTCGTTTTCTTTACATTTTAAAGCAGGGAAGAAGTCGGCTTTCTTGAGTACGAGAAAAGTTGGGGGAAAAGTACTGTACACATAGAAAAAAATGAATTCTTGATTCACGTATATTTTTATTCTTGAATGCTGTTTACTTTCATTTAAATATAAAATGTTCTCTTCAATTATAAATGTTCACTGGCATCAATAATAAATAGATTTATGCAAAGTATATTTTTTTTATTCTTAAAATTGTTTTCTTTATTTCTAAAATCATTATATGATTCTAACAAACTCAATCGCATTATTTACAAACTATTTATTCTTGGATTAAGAAATTACGTTTGAAAATTCGCTGGCAGGTGGCAACAGTGTGTATCAGTAATATCAAGATATCGGAAGTGCATGGATGTAGCGAATGACAATTGATGGTGGTTTTGTGAGTGAACTGTTGTATTCATGGAACATACCTCTAAATGTGGTTCAATCTTTAAGAATGGATGAAATATTCAGCTCGTCCTAATATATCTGTCAGTTATATTGCAACTTTGAAGTAAGTTGACAAAAGGTATCATTGCAGAAAAAATAATGCTAATATAAGCATATTTAATGTTGAACGAGTGCAACTTTATTCTTTTATTAAAATAAAATTTGTTTTGAACACTAAGAATAAAATTTATTTTATTTTACGAATAATTTATTGTTATTCGGAAATTGTTTATTCTTGGCGCTATTCTAAACATAAAATATTCTTGGATTAAAGTATTTATGCATTCCTTTAAAAATTCATTTGTGTACAATATCGATGAGGATTTCAAAATTTTCTAGCGTTAAGGTGATTAATTTTAGAGCACAATTAAGCAGCATTCTAAATTGTGCTACTATTCATATCAGAGTTAAATAAATCTCCCTTTATATAATTCATTGAAAATGAATAAGTTGCTAGTAGCTATTAATTGATCGAGCCAATTTTGTGTTGCATAAGTTACTTAATCGAGAAGCCAATAAAATTTCCCTAACAGTTACTTAATTTTATTTTTACGTACAATTGCAATAATTATTTTATTTCTCTAATTGAAAATAAATTACAAGTTCTTTTAATTTAGCGGAAAGATCGTGAGATTGACATTATAATCGAGGGAAGGGAAAGATTTCTTCTCGCAAAGGTGGGAAGGGGAAAACGGAGCGCGTAGTACTTGACGCAAATGCTTGCATCCGATGTCTGGCACTCACCCTCCCGGTTTTCTGATCCTCGGCTAGAGGCTAATTAACGAGCGTAAGTAATGCGTGTAATTAAAAGGGAGAGAAAATATATTGCCAGCCGGTGGTATCGCGAAGAAACGACGGGAAAACTGGTTGGTGCCACTTAATGGCTTCTCCTCGCGTGCACTCCTGGGATATGTTCTGGGATGTCGGAAGTGTGTGTGAACGTCACAGTCACATGAACACACCCCGAGCTCGTTGGTGAATCCGCATTGGCGTAATTCTTAATATTTACCATTCCGCAATTCGCGCTCTCATCTCTTGCAATCATGTTTGAAACTTGTTCGTAATATCATATATGAAGCAATTACATTGTTCTCATTATGTTGTTTAATAGAATTTTAATAAATGCCATAGTTATCTCGTACATCTCTGCGTGTCACAAATTTTACGTGTACATATTGCATTACAGATATCACGTGCATTAGAATACATGCTGTGTCGTTTTGCATGCGTTTAAATTGTAATATTTGAATAGAGAAAATATTCTAAATATTTGTTTGTATGAAATGTCCCTTCCGCGCTTACTGTTGAAATTCATTAAAATTCAGTTCGTTGTGCGGAATTAAAATTAGAGAAAATTAAAATTAACAAAATTAAAATGAGCTCATTGACTATAAAGCGCGTATCATACTTGGGAAATCGGAGGATTCATCTCCAAAAATTACGATCTTCGTGTTTCCGCTAGATCGCATCGTATTCCGCAGATTCGACTATACCGTCGGAGTTTCGTCTGTCAGAATTTAATTTATGATGGGATCCCAACGCGAGTGGTATTAAAATCTATAATGAATGAGCGAAATGAATTGCACGTGCGCCTCGCATTTAGTTGCACCGAGTTCTTGCGATCTCCGTTTTGGGACTACAAGGGTCGTGTGAGAAAATTAATTTTACCGGAACTTTCGCGTTTCGGTTTGTCCGCAACTTCGTTAAAATGAACGGCATTACGTTTGAGCATGAATTATCGTTTGCGTGAACACTGTAGTGAGATGTTTGTATACATGCCTGTCGTTCATAATTTGAGAAAAAGAGTTTCTTTTGATTGAGAGAACATCGATGCAGCTTCCACGTGAGATCGCTCAAGTTTTGGTAAAAAACAGTGACGCTATTTCACGCGAAATTAAAGTGTTTTTCTGAGGAACTTTCAAACTCCCGCCCGACGGAAGGAGCGATTTTTCCCATGCATTTTCGTTGCATCCATTGCGATTCACTCGGCCGCTAAATATTCCAGTGAAGAAAGATTTCCGCTGAGAGGATTTCAGATCCGCCAGTTACTGGATACGCTATTTTCACGAGGATTTCCATCGCGAGCTGCTCGTTTTCCTCTACGGGACGTTGAAGTGCTTCTGGCAGCTTTGTCGAATAAAAAATCAATTAACGCCCTGCCACTCTTTTCTCGCGCGTGTAAAGACATTAATGATATACTTTCTGTGGAAATAATCAATCTTATACGGATCTACGAATATCTACGAATATTACTCTCGATATATTACGAGACCGTTGCTGTAACTAATGTTGCACTTACTATTGTCCTTATTGTGATGAAACATATTTTTTGTATTTAATTTAAATATTTTTTCAAATATCGTTTATATGTTGTTTTACGAATATAAGTCATTGTTCAAAAATGTGTTGAACACATTTCACGTATCTCTCAAACGGTCCATTTAAATTTTTGTAGATCAACAAGATGAACATGTTAGGAAGTAACACAAATATTATGTGTGAAATGAACTCAAAAAATATAACACTCACAATTTGTAAGCAAATTGTGGAAGCATATTTCTCCAGTTTATGATAAATTAACATTTATAATAGATTAAACTAACATTTATAATATAATATATTAAATTAACATTTATTAAATTAATAATAATATATTATTAATTATAATTGTTTAGTAAAATTAACGTTTATGATATATTAAGTTAATTAGACATTTTATTAATTTACCTTAATATTTATATTTTAAAAATCAATACTTTTATGTTAATTATTTATTTATTTATAAATTGTGTTATTTTAACAAATATTGAAAATATCAATGTAACGCAAAATACTCAAATAAAGCAATTAAATTATGTTAAATTAACGAATACTCGAATATGTTAAAAGTTTAACACAAAAATTTTAATAAGGATCGATTTTAACATAAATACAAAATAATTTTACTGTGTACGCTTTAATATAATATGTTTTCGATAAGTATCTTTATTTCAGCCACAATAGCGTAATTATAATATAAGTCGCGTTATTAACGTGACCATAATTAACGCTCGAGTGGTCGCATTACTTACGTACTCAAGTTCCTTTTCTTTTTGTGTTTAAGAGCTCGGATACCTTTTGAGAGGGGCTTTCGCTTCGTCGACTTGGAGTGACGTACACCGGTGAGTATCCCAAATCCTATAATAGGATTATAAATTGTAAACGCTGCTGCAAGAAACGAGCGTCTCTATCTCCCTGTTCTTCCCCCCTCCTCTCTCTCTCTCTCTCTCTCTCTCTCTCTCTCTCTCTCTCTCGTATGCTGCTCATTCTCTCTCTATCGACAATATAGCACCGCGCTTAATTCCCAAGACGGTGTTTAAAGAGCAGCGAAATGCCGAAATTGCTAGTAATTAACGTGAGTCTCGGATGTGCTCTCGCCCGTTTCAGGATCGAAATCAAATCGACCATGGCTGCAGCCTGCCGATTTATTTCGTCCTTTGCCAACTACATGTACGCGAAATGGAACTTCGTGTCAGACATAGGTGCCAAGTGTTTCATTCGAAAATTGTCCAGTCGCTTGACGATAAGAAATTTCATTAAAACTGTTTCATCTAATTGTTTGATCTAATGAGTAACGTGGAATATGTTTTCAGTCTAAATTTGATAAGAACCTTAATGACACTTTGTAAACGGTCCCTTTAAAGTCATTAAAATCTCTTACGAAGGAAAATATTTAACGAATGGAAATTCCTATTGCCATTTTGTCGTTATTCTTCGCAAAGAGCATTGGAAATTACATTATAAGGAAACAATTCTACGGAAAGAACAATTTTACTGAAATATTTAAAAATTTAGTTAGAGGCAGCTCTGAAAATAATTTTGTGTGTAGGATCATTAAAATAATCATTGTAGGTAGAAAACTTAAATATGATGAGAGCGATGCTACAAAAAATTGTAATATTCTAACAAATCAACTTGAGCGTCTTACAGAATTATTTTGATAAAATTGTTTTCAAATCTTCTAGTTAAATTTGTTTAAAAACTTTAGCAAAATCGTTCTTTCGTGTGGAGACATCACATATACTTTCAAAATATTTGAACATTCTCGACTCCTATGGAATTATGTTATACGCTCACATTCAACTTATTCGCGTTTATATATATGCGTCTATTATATATTACTCATTTGCTCTAACAACGACATAACACAAAAATTGTCATTTTTTTAATTGCAAAAAAGAATGAAAAAAAAAGAAAAGTATACATATTTTGTACATATTTTAAAAGAACATACTTTTATTTCTCTACAATTAGTTATTTCAATTAAATTGCATTTAAAAATTAAAAATGACAAAATTTTAATAATTCAAACTTATTTTCTTTGTTTTTTGAGTTGTGTCATTATTGTAGCAAATAAACAATATGTGTATGTGTATATATATATACACACACATTTGTTTATTGTACACACACACACACACACACACACACACACACAAATTGTACAAGCGAGATGAGACTCACATATACACACGCCCTTGTGAGAGTACATTCTTTTCCAAGGTACCAGTCGCACAATTTGCTCACAAAAAGTGCTCCATGAAATCAGATGTTTATGTTGAAACGTACGTTCCACATTTTACTTCATTCCTAGCGTCATTCTCGGACTCCCGAGTCCATGTTCTCTCGTTGCTCCAAGCGGATTGAGACTTCTCGTTCCTGGCGAAACCAAAAGGGACCGCCGATGCACGCACATACAGTCACGGAACACAGGTTGTACACTGTGCATCTGTATATCATAAGTATAGGGAGACTTCTCCTTTCCATCGTGGTCGAATAAATATTTTTCCAGCAGAACGAAGCGCGTATGTCGCGAAAGACTCGTTTTTGAGGAGACTCGAGGATAATATTGGCATCGTTGAAACGACATGAAACCTTCCTTCTGCCAAGGGACATCTTTTCCGTCTCTACGTTTCAAGATGAATACATACGTTTGTATAACGTCTATACGTTCGTACATATCGTGTAGTTTCCGTTGAAGATTGGTATCCGTTTCTTGACAATGTTATAACGCGGAAGTCGCGGTGGACGCCGGATTGTCAACCGAAAACTTATGTATCTACTAACAATTCTATAAAATCTATAAGATACATATATATCCGCTGCATATTCAGAGACAAGACGATTTTAAATTTAAAATTATTTTTGTTGGTCTCATATATTAATGTCTCTCGATGGAGAGTGTGATGGTTGCGAATGTTTTCGGTTGTGTTTCATCATCTCGTTGCCTGACACCGGCATCCTGTGTTTCCGTCAG
Source organism: Acromyrmex echinatior (assembly GCF_024713525.1). Taxonomy (NCBI): domain Eukaryota; kingdom Metazoa; phylum Arthropoda; class Insecta; order Hymenoptera; family Formicidae; genus Acromyrmex; species Acromyrmex echinatior. The sequence goes on along the minus strand of NC_141865.1, from coordinate 10,757,413 downwards.
CGGGCAAAATAAGCGGGGTAAAATTTTTGTGCCGACATCGCCGCAAGTAGACTTCTTTCAGCGCGCTGAATGCAAGCATTGGCGACATGGCGCGGCGGCTGAGGGAAAAAAAGGGTGTCTCGGTGGAGTTAGCGTGCTTAATTGAAATCAACCCCGTGTCGCGGCGGTTCTTTGCGCCTGAATAGACGCACAGGACGGACACGAAAAAAAGGGGATGGACGACGTTTCGGGAATGAATGGGAAAATGGTTTTCCGCACCGGGGAATTAATCAAACCACGAGCTCGGCAATAAGGGGACGGGCGACCGATGAATGATCGATTAAAAAAAAATATTGTTGGATAATCGGGTTCTTTTTTGGTTTTTTTTGTTAAATGTAAATAAAAATTAAAAAAAAAATTCATAAATAATTTACCTCGCTTCAACACGTGCAGCGATCCATATGTTATCTCCATCGTCCACGGCGACCGATGAGATAACTTTTCTTTGAAGGTGCAGTTTCCTCTCCTCGCTAAAGCTGCACCGAGTATCTTAATTTATTCATGCACGTTGCAGCTGGCTTGCGATTACCGGGAGAGACGAGGAATCGGTACGGAAAATAATTTAAAGA